>NW_027526407.1:153890445-153982690 GCF_048455015.1 Haemaphysalis longicornis
CGACCGATTTTGTCGCGTATATGTTCTCTAACTCATATGAAAGCCAGCGTTTTGCATAGACCGGTAACCACAAGCAATTGCTAAACAAATTGGCTGAAATAATTTTAATTTGGCAGTAAACTTCCTGAAATCGGAAGGGTGGCGGTTCATAGTGTCAAAACTTGACACTACAATATTTGTCCCTGTCACGTGACCTGCAAACCTAGCAGCTACTGTAAGTGCTGAAACGTTTATTTACGTATTAAAAACCTTTTAACACGTGTATTTGTACAAGGTTAAATTGTACATGTATTTCTAAACTATATTTTGAAATTTTAAAGACACGCCGCCCGCCGTGTCTTTTGCGTCCCGCTGGCCATTTTGCGTCGCGTTGCGGGATCCAGGCACCCCCCCCCCCCTTCGAATTTGTGCTCGATTCCTTTCTTTCACGGGACCTGCTACGAAAACAAAAGCGGGCTGCGACATTCCAGCGGACGTGCTGGTGCGAGGGGTGACGTCACGATCGCTAGCTCGGACGCGTGCGTGCGATTGTGGCGAGTGGCCGGTGGCCCCGGGAGGGGGCAACAGAGGAACAATGGGGAAGACGCCGGAGCAGGTCTACGGGACAGCCGGCGGCCGGCGGAGGTTATTTAAGCCAACGCAAGCGGTCGCTGGGGGCAGTCGGCTGGAGATTCTTGAACATGCTAGGCTGGGAAGGGTACGGGGGCGACGCGCTTTAGCGGAAGTACGTCGGTAGGCTCGCGACGGAACGACCAACGCTTCGGCTTCGCCCTCGAGTTCGCCTATCGCCACGAGTCCCATGGCCGACCCGCTTCCGCACCCCGGGAGCTCCGAAACACGTAAGTTGCTGCCCGGCGAGGCCGGCTCGACCTCACCGTGACTTTCCGCCGTTCAACCTGCGGGTTCTCCTGGCCTCGTAGAGACTTTCTTTTGCCGCGCCTCGCCTTCAAAATTTGTTTGTTGCACCGGATTAAGATATCCACCTCCACGGGGTTTTTTCTGCCGTAGCGTGTAGTTAATGGGTTGAGAGTTCTCTTTTTTTGTGTGTGTCGTGTTTGTAGTAGTTGTGTTGATGAGGGTAATGATGTTGGAGGGCATTTCAGGTGTCGTGTACAGCTTGGAGAGCTGCTATATTTTTTTTATAGTAAGTGCTGTTGTCGGGGGTTAACGATGTTTGTCGCATAGAGTGTTTTGCGTGTTACGTACTTGTTAGTATTTTTTGTAGTTGCGTTGTCGAGGTTTAAACAAGTGTTTTCCTCTAGAGTGTTTCGCGTGTCGCGTACAGCTGTCTGAGTTATGTTTTCGAGGCCGAAGGTTAAGGCGTAGGCCACGGTGGATCGAGTTCCTCCGTAGTGGCCACCTTGTGTGTCTGGTTGTCCTTTGTTGTGTTACTATCTAGTTGGCGCAGTGCGCTAGCCTCCCAGCGCACGCGTGCTCTTAATGTACGGCAGATTAGTGCCTGCGCGCACAAGGCCGATGGCAGTGTGAAGGTTTCTTTTTTTTCTTGTGTCGGGTGTTGCCCTGTAATCTCTTGTTCCTGTAGTAAACATATATTGCTAAAACGTAGTCGAGAATCTCCATTGTGATTTCATTCACCTCAGCAATCTCGGCACACGTGAAAACTCACGGGCCGGCCACCCTGCTAAAATATAAATAACTGTTGCCTCACGCCCTTTTTCATTGGTTTTTGTTAGCGGACGCAATTATCCAGGGGAGGTGTATGTGACAATAAGTGGCGTCCACAGCAGGACCGGTCGGCCGCGTGTTGAGGTTGCTGGAATCGGAGAGGCTCACTTGTAGTAAAGCTAGCCGCTGGCTCGCGTGTTTGTTCTTTAAGGTAATTGTAGCCTGCTTCTCGAGGGAATAATGGCGGAGACGGCAAAGTTAATTGAACTGGGACGAGCCCTCGGCTTTGAGGGAAAGGACCTGCAGGAGTATGTGATGGAGGAGATGGCACGGCGTAGAGAAGAACTGCGAAGAAAGAGGGAGGAAGAGGAAGCCGAATGGCAAGGAAAGAGGGATGCAGCGGAAGCCGAAAAGCACAGAGAGAGGGGAAGGTTTGAACGAGACATAGAGAACCATAGGGTGGAGATATACCTAGTTGGCCAGTGCAGTAGCGTGGAAGAGCTGGAACGAAACAGACAGAGGAGGAAGGAAGCGAGAAACAAGACTGAGGCTGAGTTAACAAGCCGTGGAAAGTGTGAACCAGAGGGCGAGATAAATAAGACTGAGGCGCAGTTAATGAGCCGTGGAAAGTTTGAGCCAGAGGGCAAAGCAGAAGAACTTAGGGGCTGAAAAGTTGTCGAGGGGAGCGGGCTGAGGCCCCGAGTTTTCATCGCAGTGGCAAGCTGCTGATTATGTTCAGCTGTGTTCCGGCATCCGGAGGGTGCGAAAACCAGTTGGTACATGTGCGTGAGAGAGCGATGCTCGCTAGGCGCGAGGGACGTGGAGGCCAGCGCTCGCGGAGCTCCGAATCCCCCGGGAGAGAGAGAGAGAGATAGGGGCTATGGCTGTTGGGCATGCAGCCCACGCCGTCACACGTGGAGTTCAGGAGGAACCTGCGCGATTGTCGTTTTGTGCTTCCTCGGGGGACCTCTCGTTCGAACCGTTTGCCGAGAAGTGCAATCTGACTGAGCATGCAGAGACAACTTGTAGCTGGAGTGTTTGGATAGGCGAACACATTTTGCATGTTTAGTTATGCTGTAGTCTTTTCCTTGTCAGCATGGTACTGCTCGCGTCCTCGAGGCACGCGAATGTAGCTTCGGTGTAGCGTGAATTGATTTTTGTGTGTGTGTACGGGAATGCCTTTTTGAGGGTGATGCGAGTCCATTCTTTTCGTAAGTAGTGGAGCGCACGCGTGTCTTCTGAGCACGTGAAAGGTGTTTTAGCGGAAGATGCGTTTGCTTTTTGGATTTTCCCAAGAAATAAGTGTGCGATGTTTCTCGCTTTGCGTGTTTTCGCGTAAGTGGACCTAGACTACGTCAGTGACGAGCGCCCACGGTGCGCGGAAAACTCGAACAGTTGTGTGCGCCATGTGGTGGTGCGTAAACTTGCGCAGTGCAGTCGACCGAAAGTGCTCTGCAGGTGGGAGAGTGCTCAGATCCATGAGTGCGCGTTTCAACGATTCATCGGAGCTGTGCGACCAAAAAGAGACAGTGACTCGCCGCAAACTTTTTTGATGCTTTTCCTTATTGCCTGTCTAGAGCGGTGTGTATGTGTGGTGGCCTATTGTTTGTGTAGGTTAGAATATTCTGGGAGAATATTCTTTAGGAAGGAGCAACCGTCACAAACTGCAGGCCAGGCCCTCCATTATTTTACATTCGGGCGCCGACATGACGGCCTCCCGGACGAGGGTCGGCCATTTTGCGTCTCGTTGCGGGATCCGGGCGCCCCCCTTCGACTTTGTGCTCGATTCCTTTATACCGCGGGACTTGCTACGAAGACAAAAGCGGGCTGCGACATTTCAGCGGACGTTCAGGTGCGAGGGGTGACGTCACGATCGCTAGCTCGGACGCGCGCGTGCGATCGTGGCGAGTGGCCGGTGGCCCCGGGAGGGGGCAACAAAGGAACAATGGGGAAGACGCCGGAGCAGGTCACCGGGACTGCCGGCGGCCGGCGGAGGTTGTTTAAGCGAACGCAAGCGGTCGCTGGGGGCAGTCGACTGGAGATTCTTGAACATGCTACGCGGGGAAGGGTCTGGGGGTGACGCGATTTAGCGGAAGTACGTCGGTAGGCTCGCGACGGAACGACCAGCGCCTTGGCTTTGCCCTCGAGTTCGCCCGTCGCCACGAGTCCCATGGCCGACCCGCTTCCGCACCCCGGGAGCCCCGAAACACGTAAGCGGCTGTCCGGCGAGGCCGGCTCAGCCTCGCCGTGACTTTCCGCCGTTGACCTTGCGGGTTCTCCTGGCCTCGTAGAGACTTTCTTTTTCCGCGCCTCACCTTTTAAATTTGATTGTTGCACCGGATTAAGATATCCGCCTACTCCGGGTTTTTTCTGGCGTCGAGTGTAGTTAACGGGTTGAGAGTTCTCTTATTTTGTGCGTGTGTCGTGTTTGTAGTAGTTGTGTTGAAGAGGGTGATGATGTTGGAGGGCATTTCACGTCTCGTGTACAGCTTGCAGAGCTGCGAGATTTTTTTTATAGTATGTGCTCTTGTCGGGGGTTAACGATGTTTGTCCCATAGAGTGTTTGGCGTGTTACGTACTTGTTGGTATTTTTTTTGTAGTTTTGTTGTCGAGGATTAAACAAGTGTTTGACTCTAGAGTGTTTCGCGTGTCGCGTACAGTTGTCTGAGTTAGGTTTTCGAGGCCGAAGGTTAAGGCGTAGGCCACGGAAGATCGAGTGCCTCAGTAGTGACCACCTTGTGCATTTGGTTGTCCTTTGTTGTGTTACTAACTAGTTAGCGCCGTGCGCTAACCTCCCAGCACGCGCGTGCGCTTAGTGTACGGCAGATTAGTGCCTGCGCGCACAAGGCCGATGGCAGTGTGAAGGTTTCTTTTTTTTCTTGTGTCGGGCGTTGCCCTGTAATCTCTTGTTCCTGTAATAAACATATATCGTTAAAAACGTAGTCGAGCATCTCCGTTGTGATTTCATTCACCCCAGCAATATCGGCACACGTGAAAACTCATGGCGCGGCCACTCTGCTAAAACATAAAGAACTGTTGCCTCGCGCCCTTCTTCATTGGTTTTTGTTAGCGGAAGCAATTATCCAGGGGAGGGGCATGTGACACTACGTAAACTTCTAAAGTTGGGTATGGGCTACAATGGCATGAGCGCTTTTTGCAGCGATCTACGCTTGGCTCCGCCCGTTATGGGTACGAATAAAACTCCTATTATTAGTATTCAGCTCTTCTTAAATACACTGAGGGCTACGTAAACTTATTTGACGCTTCTAAGTTTGGGAATGGGCTACATCGACATCAGCACTTCTTTTCAGCGCTCCGCGCCTGGATCCGCGCAATCAGAGTAGGAATAAAACTATTAATAATAGTATTCATTCCTACCACTTTAAATTACCTCCACTTGTTTCAATGAGTATGGTTTCCACGCCAGCCTTAATGCTGGGTTATCTCGATACGTGTGCTTTGAAGAGAAAGGCACTTACGTACGAGATCGATTAGCGTGAGGCCGGGAAAATGGCGTGGCAGTTTACATTTTCCTTCTGTAACTATGATCTTTGTGCCTTCGGCTTTGGTGAGCGACACTGTGACTGCATGGGAGCCTGATAGCCGAAGCGGAACTCACACGTTTGTTGTGGTCATTTTGTCAAGAGTCAAAGTTATTCGACACCCAACAGCCCAAGCTACAAATCATCCCCCCTCCCGTTCCCATTTAACATCTGCGTGGAATAAAGGCTGGCACCCGTAGTTAAAAATGTGGCAGTGTTAAAGACAGCCTGTGTTTTTAACGCTTGAGTATTCTTTACCGGGTACCTAAAAAATCGTGTAATGTCTTGCGAAGAAACCAAAAACGCGCGACCTAAAACAGGGGTGCATAAGCCCGAGTCCTCTAGCACAAACCCATTTCTGACATGCTGGAAGCAGTTTGGATCTGGATATGTGTGTGCAAAACTAAACAGCAAAATCATCCAGCCCTCCTTTTAACGACGGTGATAGTTGAACGCGAAGCATTCTTCGTGCAGAATCGAATGGGAAGTGGTCAAAGTCAAAGACGCTGCGGTCAAAAGACCAAACTTCGTGCGGCTGAAATTCAAATCTCAGCTAGTGAAAGTTTAAATCCGAAAGGCAACTAAGGAAACCCACACGAGAAAGCTTTGCGATAACCCATCATCGTCCTTAGACGGAGGAGAGCATAATTTTTCTAGCCCAGGGGGCACCTTGTAAATCGACCGCAGCATTCAGTAGTGAAACTGAGTACAGTTTCTCGGCACGCTCCTGTCTCTCGTCCTTCAACCACGCAGGCATTTGTCTTTGAAAATTCATTGACCAACTAGCCAACAACCATTGCAATTCTCCAACTAGCCAACAACCATTGCAATTTTGCATGACAAGCAATAGTGTTTTACACACTACCATGCGGTATTTATTCTATAAACGATTCCGGATGGCTGTACTAAGCGAATTTATGCAAAGTAAAACACGTTTCTACCGCAGTAAATAAAGTTACCGAAGCGTCGTTAATCACAATATCTGTTTTGAGATAAATATTTGCCTTTTTCTTGTGCACGACGTCGTTTCGTCATCAACTGCCAAAGATCAGCGCCGCACACACCGGCTGCGCGCAACGGGTCAAGTGCACACAGCGGCTTTGTAGGAGCAGTTAGCTGCAATATATGCCTCGATACGCCCAACTGCATGCAGGCATAAAAAAATTTCCGAAGGAACGGACTTGTACTTCCAGCTTGACTTCCAGCTTGGCGCATTGAGCATCATCGGCTACTTGTAATTACTGAGTATGGCCGTAAATCACACACATGGCATGCCTCGTAAAGGTCGCCTCCACGCTCAAGATTTACCGATCTGAAAAAAAGTCATTGTGCTTATCTACGCTTTACAAACCGCACCGCAGCAGAACGACAGAAAGGCATGCACTACAACGCTGAGCTGACCGCTACCGGAATTTCACGGACGAGCGGTTCGTCACGGGCGGCGCTGTTCGCTGAAGCGGCGGTGGTGCCGTACAACGGCCGCCAGGTCCCTATACCGGTTAACCTTGAAGGGCGTTGACAATCTAGTCTAAGGCTTAGTTTAAAGTAATATTGCGTGCGGTCTCATGTTGTTACTCGGTATGAAGAGTGTAGTTTCTGAGTGGTGTCATTTCCAGCAGCTTTGCTGGGCATCCAATTGCTGGGCATCCAGATGAGCCTGATCCACCTAAGGCGAATTTTAAACACAGGCGGACGTTTGTTGCTGGAACTAAACGAAACGCCTTGAAAGCTATTACATGATATATTTTACGTGTTATCTAGGCGTAGTTTGTGGCCACAAGTAATTAAAGATTATGCCGTGATTTCGAGCAATTTTGGGGGGTAAGTTTGGATTTGGCTCATATTGAATTGAACCTTCAAGTTGATGCAGAATTCTTATGAAAATTTTATTTTCACTTTCAAGCATCGTGCGATTGAGTTTTGGAGGAAAAGACATTAAATATACATAACAGGGCTTGAAGAACTGCAGAACTATGCATAGAAAGAATGTGACTCCTCTTAGCGCATTTAGCAGCGAATTTCGTATTCTTCCCTAGCATAATTTTCTTCGGCACTCCTAAAGGCACTCACGAAGGCCGCTCGTATCTTCTTCTTCACCTTTTTAATGAAGTTGTTCGTACTCTCAGATGGGGGGCGGCGGGGGGGGGCGGGTGGGGGGGAGTTGCGAGGGCTTGTAAGCGGTGGTTATTTAGTTAAGAGTGGGTACGGCGTGATCGACGGCAACATGGCTAAGCCACTCTTCTGTTTCGTGCAGAGCTTCATGCTCTGTGTGACCAGCATCTTCCCACAGTCTAAATCAGCCGGAAACCCGCTGTTTTTGCACCAACTGCGTTACATCGACGAACCCTCACGACAGTCTACTGCGCAGACGCCGGGCATTATCACCCCGCCAATACTGCCGGGCGGCGCTGGAGGTGTGACGTCAGCAGTCCCGTTCCTACATAAGGCGCTCGTGCCGAACTTCGCCTTCAGTGGGTACGGGCGGATCGACGGCAACATGTCTAAGCCACTCTTCTGTTTCGCGCAAGTTAGTTGTGTCTATAGCTCCTTTAAAAGCGACTGTCGTTATTTGGTGATTCTGCCGTGCCCACGGAAGTGTTGTGAGATTGCCTTGAATTATTATTATGTAGTGACGTGGAACTTAATCCCGGCCCGACTACCGAGGAATTGTTGGCTATACCTTTATAAGGGCAAAATCTTCTACGCAGCGAAGTAGCAGACCCGAAAAACAAAACTGAAGGAATGATAACCGACATTACATGTAGGGTTGCTGAAATAGAAAAACATGTGGCGGAACGGAGCGCGAAAACTGCTAGGTTAGATGACCTTGACAACCTCGTGAAAATGCACAAAAAATATATTGACTTCCAGGCTAGAAAATGAACTGATCTTTAGGATCGAGGAAGGCGTTTCAATTTTATTGTTTTTGGTATCCCGGAGGATGAACGCGAAACCGACTCAGAACTTAGGAAAAAATTCCCCCGCATTTCCCCGAGGGGGAGAATGTGAAAGTGCGAATGCACGGTTGTCGGCCCGCTTGCGGCGCTTGCGCTCGGCCCCCGCAGCCCACCGCCTCGCCGCCTTCTCTTCCATCGGGTTTGTAGTATCACGTGTACACCACGCAGTTATCAAGCCGCTATAACGTCGCTGAGTCGCAAACGCACGCCGCTGACGACGTAGTTTGAATGCGTTAAAGATATAAGGCGCGTCACTAACACTGATATCAGCGTCGCGTCCGTGGCTTGGTCGGTAGAGCGTCGCGCTGCGGCCGCAAAGTCCTCGGATCGGAACCTGGCGCCGGATGCTGTTTCTTTTTTAAATATAGAGGAGCACTGCGGACGCCGCCGCCACCGCCGCCGGCGGTGGATGGTTTGGGGTCGCTTATAAAGTGCATTCGCACTTAAAAAGCTCCCACCTCCCCTCGCGGGAACCCCTGTGGAGATGCGACGCATAGGGGGTTCCCGTTGCAGCGTTGGACAGCGGAGGAGCGGCGCTGGAACGATGGAGCGGAGCGGCGCAGGCACCGCGTTTTATAGCGAGCATAAAGGCCCAACCACATGCAGCGTATTTTCGGCGTCGCGCGAGCGTCAGCGTCGTTCGGCGTCAACGTGCGCGCCCGCGGGAGAGGGCGAGTAACCGAATGGGACCGGCTAAATCACGCGCCGGCGTGCGCGCTCGACGCTGCGTCTGTGTGTGTTGCCAGACTTGCTTGCCTAGCTCTGTGCCAACATAAACAAGTTGTGCAGAGTTTTTTGTAATTAGGCTTTAAAGTAAACGTTTATTTTTGTTTATAAATGCACTGAAGTGACTTTAACGTTGCTAAACCGCATCCAACTGCGTTTTTTAAATGCTGAAGAAAAACTGCCGGCTGCATCAAGCCGACGAAGGCCTTTCGTTCGAGCAACAGTGTGCCGCCATATTCGCGCGCAATTGCGAGGTTCGTCTGCCGCCGTTCTGCGTTCTGTTTGTGCGACCGCTCCACTTCCAGAGCCATGAACGAGTACCAGGTCATGGTTCTGCAGAAACATGTATTGGTGCTGGAGGCACTGAGGAGGCGACAAAATGAAAAAAAAAAAAAAACAACGGCGGCTGTGGGTGCGGCAAGTGTTCCAGTTCCGCAAACAGGAAGGCTTATATTACACTGCAGTAAGTAACTGGATTCTCTGTCTGTTTGTACCGCTTTTAATGAATGGTAGAGGTAGATCGCACATTGCATGCGTGCACAATTGCGTCGCTTCATGCTAGCGAGAGCGATCATAATGAGCAAGCAGTAGCTCCTCCTTTCGGAAGTCTCGCCACAGTTCGTGATGTTGCCTCTCTCACTACTAATTTTTCCCGTTATTTGCAGATGCAGCGCATGCGGGATGGGGACCACGCCTTTTTTTTTAAATATTTTAGAATGACGCCGAGGAACTTCGACCTCTTGCTGTCGTACGTGGAGACCGACCTGACGCGGCAGTACGTCGTCCGGGAGCCTCTCGAGCCAGGCGAAAGGCTTGCAATTGCCTTGAGGTTGGTTGAGATTTCCGCTCACATTTATTTCATCTCAAGAACGTTACTTAAAAGCGTTGCGGTTCGCTTGGCTGCAGCAATTTTTTCATTGCGACCAGCGTCATGATTTGCATTGCATACCAACAACGTAGCAGTGTGTTTTACCATGCAAGCTGTTCTGCACGTCATATTTATGTTTTTCGTGGTTAAATTGCACGTAATGATGCGATTATAGCTCACAAGAACTGCAGTCAAGAAGGCAAGGGCGATAACAATCCATTCTCTGAGGCAGCGTTTGCTTGGCAGCAAGTGGTAGTGGCAGTTACAAGGCACCTGCGTTTTCTGTTCTTGTTGCAGCTACCTTGCCTCGGGGCAGGACATCAAAGACGTGGCCCTCGCCTACCGCGTTGGCATCGAGACGGCCCGGATGGCCGTTCACGACACGTGCCGAGCCATCTGGGCACACTTAAAAGACAAGTACATGAAGGTGCGACCCCACATGAGATCACTGTGTTCCAGGGAATGCACTGTAATGGCAGTCACAGGGAAACAGTTGGACTGGTTTTGAAAGCGAAGGTTATGATTGGGGAGGATGTATTTTTGCATGAATGGAAAATGGAATACAACCCATGCAGGTCATATCAAACGTCCCGTTTTTCACATGCTGAAGCTGCACCTGGGCTATGAAGCATGGTGCAGTGGGAATCTGCAAACCACTTACACTACCTAAGGATATTGACATCCACCAAAAACCCATGTAGATGGCCTTCAGGTGTTGGAGAACCCACTTTTAGTACAATTTCAAGCAGGCAAGCAGATTGTAATCAAAAGCTACACCCACGATTTGGGTTCCAATAATGAAACCTAAGGAAGGTGTGAGATAGTTGGGGCATTTCTTATTCCACACTATTAGTTATTGCTGATGAAGATTCACCACCAGGTATGATTGTTTTTTAAACACAGCAGTCAATCAGGTCCATGTGATACGACAATTTGCTGTGCCCATGCTTCACCTGTTAATAAGTAGTGACGACTCGTGTTAATGTAATTTCAGGTGCCAACGACGGAAGATTGGGCCGCAATTGCTGACGGCTACAGCCGCCGATGGCAGTTCCCCAACTGCCTGGGAGCCGTCGACGGCAAGCACGTGGCTATCACTGCGCCACCAAAATCAGGCAGCTTGTTCTACAACTACAAGGTGAACTTATCTGCTTTATGCATGTTTTATCAGCACAAACTTGTGATAAGCTTTATGATACTAAACTCCAAAACTGCAGAGTGCTTTGGGTTGCAATATTTCTCTTGCAACCTCTTATTACGGTTCACTACTCTGTTTCCTTTTTAACTACAAAACAAGTTTAAATTATGTCTAAAAAACTGTGTACAAGTACACTCAAACGTTGTACGTAGAGGGTGGACCATGACGCCCTTTCTTGTTGGCTTCTAATGCTTTTTGTAAAAGCAAAAATGGCAACAGGCTGTCAGGAAGGTGGTGACGCTCAAGTAAAATTGTACCCAAGCTCACTTTGGGAGCTTTGCAACATACCCTTCAATGTTGTGAATAAATAAAAAGAAAAACAGCAAAGAAAAATGTCAGCCTAAATTATTTAATTCCCAGCAAACAAGCATCGCTGCCTGTCAAACAGAAGCCGAGGGGGGTTAAGACACGTGATGCTTTAGTTATTCAAGAGTAGTTAAATAAAAAGTTATTCACCTTTTACTGTGCACCTAGAGCTCCATCAAGTTGTGTCTTTTAATACTTAAACATATCAAAATTGTGTAAAACATTTGAGCTGTGATCTTCGCAGCAAACAGCCTTCTCCCCTACCATGCCATCCCTCCCATCATATTGCCTTAGCTCACTTACGTCTTTAAAAACTATAAAATGACAATGTTTTTTTTTTTCAGCACACGTTTTCTATAGTTCTGATGGCCGTTGTGGACAGCGCCTACAAGTATGTCCTCATTGATGTTGGTGCGGAGGGCCGCAGAAGCGATGGCGGCGTCTTCAAAAACTCGGACTTTGGCCAGGCCCTCCATGAGGAGAAGTTGGGCATACCTGCCTTGGGGCAGCTGCCCAATGCAGCTACTGCGCCCTACGTGTTTGTCGGAGACGAGGCTTTCCAACTGAGGAAAGATTTCATGCGCCCATTCCCGGGCAAGCAATTGCAGCGACGAGACGAGAGACGAATCTTCAATTATCGCCTCAGCCGTGCACGGTATGGTACACAAAAACTGACAAACAACCACATGCTCCCCCCCCCCTTCCCCCCCACCTCTCCTTATCATAAGATCAAATCTAAATAATTTTGCGGCTTCATGCGTTGAAGCTACTGGAAGAATGGAAGAATGCGCCTTTCTTTACTTTGTTAGTTTGTAGACTGTATCTAGCTCCGAGTCAAGGTCGCTTCACGCAAGCGCTGCACAAGCGCACATGCCATAAGCACAAACTGCTTGCGGGCAGTGGGCACAGGCCAGAATCAACAGACACTTGGCCTTGTGTGAACGCGCTTTTTATGATACAGGCATGAGTGAGGCAAGCTCCAAATATAGGGGAAAAGCGCATGGCATGCATTTGAGCGTCTGCGAGGATGCGGAGGGCGTTCGTTCACTGCGTTGGCCTCGGCTAGTGATTGCTACGATTCCAAGCCGCCCTGGGAGGATTATCTTAGGCATTTTACAGCCGAAAACATGGCAGAAGAGCTGTACGACGATTACTGAAATATCGAGAATGCCCATCCAACGATGCCGTCTGATGTCAAGCATGTTGTTTTACAAAACCGAAAGCGAAACTTGTTTGAATGCTAACCTTGGACATCGTCCAATCACCTGCGTCTCTTCCCGTCGTCACAGCCTTTAGTTGGTGCAGCCGCCGCAAACCGCGCATGGTAGTTTTTCTTCTTTCACGCTCTGTAAAATACTTACCGACTTGTCAACCGGATAAGCGATGAAAAGTTTGCTTTTTAAATGTTTTCATATATAATCGTTGCGAAAAAAATATCAAAATCAAAATTTTTGTCAAAATGATAAAAAGGGAGTTGTGTACAACAACCAACCGCTAGTGGAAAAAAATTAGAATATGTATTTTGTAGGGACAACGGTCCGCAGCTGAGTATGGTAGCGCCATCTGGGACGACTGGAAGTTCATGTGAATACTCACTCTTGTGACTTCATGGCAGACGTCACCAAAACACACGATTTGGCAGGAGAATCACAATTTCAACCTAAAATGATTCATTTCTCTAAATACGGCATCGTTTACTTGTCAGTGAATACGGACAAGCACTGGGGGCACTGTAAAGCGCGGAACCTTTCGAATAAAACAAACTTGTATTTTGTCTGCATGGCCGCTTTAAAGTTGAAGTGTGCCGAACATTGGTTAAAACGTCTTAAACGTTGATGACAAAGCTTCTTTTTCGTATTCTATAAAGCAAATATTCAGTTAGTGCTGGGTGCCCACTAAAACTTCATTGCTTGCGCGTGCCATATTCTAGCCATGCAGCAAGTGTCCTTAATAAACTGAAACACTTCATTAGAGAATTCTTATTTCTAAGTAAACCTAATTTGTTTTCATTGGCACGTGTTGTCCTTGTTTGCAGGAGGTGTGTGGAAAATGCCTTCGGCATTACCGCAGCTCGATGGCGCATCCTGCTCCGCACCATCCCCTTGCGCCCCAAGAATGTTGACTTCATCATCAAGGCAGCCTGCATCCTGCACAACTTCCTCACTGTCGAGAACACGCACTCACAAGCGTACATGGACAGTGAAGATAGGTTTGGCAACATTGTTGCAGGACGCTGGCGCCAAAACCTTCAGGGGGTGCAAGGGAATGATGCCATGCAGCACTTCTTCCCCCTGGAGTCGACGCACTCAAGGAACTTCGCCAGTGATGCTGCAGAAGTTCGGAATCTGTTTGCATCCTACTTCTGCAGCGCTGCTGGTGAGGTTCCTTGGCAGTGGGCTCAGCTGGGAGTCTCCCGGGAGAAAGCCATGGGAAGCCTGCAAACACAGCTGCTGCAGCCACTCCACCGATAAAGGTGAATGCCTTCACCACCACATAATCTGTACTGCTAATGAGGAAAGTGCACTGAGCTTTCTTTGAGCACTCCAGGATAATTCACATGGGCACCCTGTTGTATGCTCTAGAAATCCCAGCAGCACATTTTCCATAGGCGGCTCTAGTTTTCATACACGCCATATAGTAGCAGAGTAAAACGCACTGCATTGGGGTCAAACACACAGTCCAGGTACTGCGCGTGAATTGAATGTGATGCTTACAACAGGCTGGAGGCAAAAGATCGCATTTTATTTTTGTGCTTCCGCCTCACAGTGTGAGCAGTTACGTCGTCACAACGCATGTGTTCGAAACAGATTTCTGGATTGTGTTAGAGTCGAATGAATGTCACAGACCCCTCCCCTGGATAATTGCGTCTGCTTGCAAATACCAAAGGCGCGAGACAACTGTTATTTATATTTTAGTAGGGTGGCCGGCTCGTGAGTTTTCACGTGTGCCGAGATTGCTGGGGTGAATGAAATCACAACGGAGATGCTCGACTGCGTTTTTACTATATAAAAAAATACTACACGAACAAAAGATTACAGGGAAACGCCCAAAACAAGAAAAAGAAGCCTTCACACTGCCATCGGCCTTGTGCGCGCAGGCACTAATCGACCGTACACTAAGCGCACGCGCGCGCTAACTAGATAGTAACACAACAAAGGACAACCAAATACACAAGGTGGCCACTACGGAGGCACTCGATCCACCGTGGCCTACGCCTTAACCTTCGACCTCGAAAACATAACACAGGCAGCTGTACGCGACACGCGAAACACTCTAGAGGCAACACTTGTTACACCTCAGTAACGCAACTACAAAAAAAAATACTAACAAGTTCGCAACTCGCATAACACTCTATGGGACAAACATCCTTAACCCCCGACAACAGCATTCACTATAAGAAACATCTAACAGCTCTGCAAGCTGTACACAACACTCGAAATGTCCTCAAAATCATTACCCTCACCAACAACACTACTACAAACAAGACACCAAAAAAAAACCAACTCTCAGCTCTTTAGCTACAAGTGACGCTAGAAAAAGAAAAACCCGGAAGGATGCGGATATCTTAATCCGAGGCAACAAACAAAATACGGCGCGAGGGGCGTTGCAAACAAAAGTCTCTACGAGGCATGGAGAACACGCCGGTTCATCGACGGAAAGTCACGACGAGGTGGAGCCGACCTCGCCGGTCATTAAACTATTTAAACTATATTCTTCGCGTTGCAGGCCGCTCATATTTCAGCCAGGGTATTCTGTTGAGTGAAGGAAGCGAACTGTGCAATAATATTAACGCCGAAAATTGGTGTCAGTGCTCCTTTAAGAGATAAAACAATCGTGCAGGGAAGGCACAGGATAATTGAATAAAAGGAAACGAAATCGGCAAAGCAAGTGATGTGATAGGTATAGCAGAAGCAGTGTAATAAACTAAAGGGGGAAAAAAGCAATACTGTTATTTCAGGAAGTCATTTCAGTTAGGTCATGTAGTCTTTCACTGCCTGCATAACCTTCATGCGCATCTCCAGTTTTACATCGTCGTGAACTTTTCGCATGGAGCTTACTAATGACATGGCGAAGTATTCATCGCTGTCCAGTGGCTTCCATGCTGCCAGTTTTTCTGAAATGTCATTTATGTGGGTGTAAAGAGGGTCATCTGTGTCTTTTCTTTTTTTCGACGGTCTCCTCAGGGCGGACCCACCACATGACGACTGCACACTCGGGCATGACGGCGACGGCACACTCGAGCATGAAGGCGATGGCACACTTGAGCATGGCACACTGCCTGAAGAAAATGCATCGCCAGACAGAGCACCGCCGTCCTCATCTGACAACAGAGACACAGTCTCTAAGTCCTCATAGTTCACTATGTTCTCCAGGATCTCCATCGGTGTTTCGGCACGGGCTGCTGCGTGTGGGGGTGGCACTGCTGGTGGTAGTGACCCTGCTGGTGGAGGTGGCATTGCTTCTGACGCTGCCTTCGTCATGTTGCCAGATGTCCTGTGATTGTGTGCAAGCGTACACATGTAAATATCCACTGTACTTTTTTTAATGTTTCCTGTATATTTAATAAACTCCTTTTACCTGCACATGGTGTACACATCTAAAAATGGACTGTACTTTATAATTTTTGAACACATGTTCAACACACTTCGGCACCTGGTGCTGCTTTTGTACGTTTTTTATAATGGTGGTAAACCAGTTGACGTGCCCCACCACTGATATTACGTGCACTACATAATCCTTGGGACAACACTGCTCATGGTTGGATGGGTGCATCTATCTAACAATAGAATATTTTTTTAACTGTAAACAAAAACTCTTCCAAAAACTGCAAACCACCTCTTCAACTCTATCACCAATGGTAAATTTTAAAGCACCTGTAATGCAGCCCCTAAGTGATCGAAATTTTATATTAACAGCACGCATTGTACTTCACAAAGGCCAGCAAGTCTGGCGTGTGGTGCACATTATTTGAAAACGTAGGTTCCTGCCAGTTTCTCAACATAAATATGGATGCAAAGAGTGTTGAAAATGCAAAGCTCCCTTCCCTTGCCTGCATCACTGGTGAAAAACAATGCACACCATATGAAGTGCCCTTCAAGAACCAATACTACGCCAGAATTGGTATCATTCATATTTGTACTTACAAGTAAGTGAATAGCCATCGCACTTTCCTTTTGCCAACTACACAAACTAAATGCTTGCAGTTACCACGTAGTACATAACTGCTGAAGGCACGTTTTAATCCCACACACATAGCAACTTCGCATTTCCAAACCATTCAAGCACATTGAATGAAATTTGTGCCTTCCTTCACCCCCCCTCCTCCGCACACACATACACAGCGGAAGTTTTGCAGGTACACAAGTTCAATAAAGGGGAATATAAACACGCACTTCCGTCAATGGCAATATAAAATTAGGAAGGCGCATCGAGACAATCTCGCTAGGGCTACACATGGCTCGCTTAATTGAAGTTTTTTAAACGAAAATGAGAGGACAACGCGTGCACCCAGCAGCATTTACACGCTTGTAATACATGGTGCATGAGCAAGTTCGCGGAAATGAAACAACCACGTACGGTCTTGCTTCCATGGTGTCCTTGAGGAATTCCAGCTGCTCGTAGTGGGGCCAGGTGATCACCGGCATATCCTCCGCGCTTGCGCCGCTTCTTTCGGCGTCCAGCATGAGGTTGAAGAGACGCCGGTACTTGTCGCGCAGCGACTTCCATTTTCTCTGCACCGTTTCTGCGGCACAAACACACGAAAACAATGACGACTTTTTGCAATAACTATGCGCACAGGCTGCAGCGCAGGTGACAAGTGCCTTACCTCCGTCCGCAACACCAGGCGCCACGGCTGCTGCCACTTCGTCCCACAACGCCTGTTTGCGGTGTTTGTTTTTGTTGTCTCTATGTTTAGCCTGCCATAGAGCGGGGCGGGCAGCGACTGCACTTATTAGTGCCTCAGCGTTGATTTTCGGCATGTCGGCCGCCATTAAAACTGCGAGATGGACTGGCACAACCGGAAACTGGCACCAGCGCCGCTTCCGGCGCTCGCGCCGAGATCTGCCGAGCGTAGATATCGGCGTCGCCGGAGCGTCAGCCCGCGTCGCCATGCATTTTGGCGCGCGCGCTGACGCTCGTCGACGCCAAACGACGCTGACGCTGGCACGATGCCGAAAATACGCTGCATGTGGTTGGGCCTTAACGGTGAGGGGACGCGCCGGCGCCAGTGCGTCTGCCGCGGCTATGACGCAGCGCAATCCAACACAATCCACTTTAATCCAATCCAATCCAAACCCAAGCCAAGCCAAGCTATACCTTTATAAGGGCAAAATCTTCTACGCAGCGAAGTAGCAGACCTGAAAAACAAAACTGAAGGAATGATAACCGACATTACATGTAGGGTGTCTGAAATAGAAGAACATGTGGCGGAACGGAGCGCGAAAACTACTAGGTTAGATGACCTTGACAACCTCGTGAAAATGCACAATCCAATGCCCCTCGCGAGAGAGTGTCCGCTATCGGAGAGGAGAGGGGGTGAGCGGCGGAGAGCGGCGGAGAGCGCAGCTGGCGCGGCGAGGAGAATGGGGGAGGGCGGACGCCGACCACAACGCCGACGACGCCGGATGCAGGGACAAGGCGAGTGAATGAGATGCAGTCGCATCTAAAAGATTATTTCTAAAGTTTTTAAAGACAAACTGGGCGTGCAATGCAAATCTATCGCCAGAATTCACAGACTTGGCAGACCAGGACCTAAACGCCCGGTTATCTTGTATTTTCAGGAATTCGCTGATTAACAAGCAGTTCTTAAAAATTGCGGCAAGCTAAAGGGCACTATATAAAGTGAAATTACACAATGATTATTCAAAACAAACAGTAAGGCGGCGAAAGTTGCTTTGGGATAGCGCGAAAGCCGATAAAGCGGAGGGTAAAAGGCTTTTTTGTTCAGGACAAGTTACGTATTGACGATGATATGTATTATTTGAGTGATGCGACGAACACGCGTGAAATAATAAAAAGCCTTCGAAGTAATCCAGAGCTAGTTAGGGACGGTACCGATAGCACGGTTACCCAGATCCAGCAAAACGAGTCATGAACTGCTACCCAAAAACAGGTTAGACTTATCGACATTAAGGCTCGCAGCATTGTCAACAAAATCGACCAACTTGAAGCGCTACTCTTGACCCACAACCCGCACATTGTTGTAATAACAGAAACTTGGCTACATGGTGAAATTCGTGATGAAGATTTGGTTCCCCCTGCTTACAAAATTTTTCGAAAGGGCAGGTCAACCAGGAAGGTGGAGTTGCCGTCGTAATTAAAAGTAGCATTCAAGCCACCTGTTTGCCCGAAGTAGCGGACAATGAATGTGTATGTCTTAGGCTTTCAATATTTGGCTGCTCTTTTGTCTTGTACGCAGTTTACAGAGCATCCAATGCTGCACCTGATTGTTTGGTGAATTTACAAGCTCATGTGCTAGCATATATCAATCAAAAAGTAATTATCGCAGGTGACTTTAACTATCCCGACATCAATTGGAGCAAATTGAAATCTCAGTCCGATCCTGTAGGTTCTAGTGTGCTGCTAGATATTATGCTTGACCCAAGTTGTTCAACAAACTACTCGTATAAATACCTCCTCACGCTCTTTACTTGACCTTGTTCTTATTCCCCGCACGATCACTGAGTGCAACGTTTCTGTAGAGCCTGGTATTTCTGACCACGAAAAGGTTCACGTTTCCTTATCGGGACGGAATAGATCTGTGAAATCGGCGCATGCTCATCAGACTGTTAAAGATTTTTTGCGCTCTGACGACGCAAGTGGGGTAAATTACCTCGAACATCATTTTTTTTTATTTCCACAGTGATGACGTTACTGTGTTGTGGGATAAATTTAAGCAACTCTGTTTTTATTGCATGGAGCAATTTATTCCTTCCAAAGAAAAAAAAACCGCAAAAGGAACGCCATGGATGACTGGGTCAATTAAACACCTGAAGCGTAAAGCCAAACGGCTCAGGAAAAAACGTGCCGCCCCTGGCATTATCTCCCAACTTCGTGTCTTCCTTTCATAAGCCATTAAGCAAGCTTAAAGCTTTTTCTTGAACACTACCTTGTCCAACCCTATTCGTGAAAATCCTCAGAAGTTCTGGGACTTTGTAAGAGAGCGTAATACCACTATTAATCAAATTTCACTGAACGACTTTCTTCTTTCGCTCAAACCACTGGAATTCGCTTTCCATCTCCAGACGTTAGTTTTATTTCCCAAGATGGTGTCCTCAATTTGCTCCTGCGACTTAAAGTCAACTCCTCACCTGGTCCATACGGCATACGAAATGCGTTTTTGCGGCTCTATGCAGAAACTGTGGCTAAATTTGTAGACGTGATGTTTCAATGTTCCATCAAATCAGCATCCTTGCCAATTGATTGGAAATTGGGCCATGTTTTGCCGATTTTAAAAAAGGGTGACCTTCAACTTATTCCGAACTATCGAGCGATTTGTTTGACCTCCTCCTGCTGTAAAATGCTGAAACATAAAATTGCAACATGCATTACTAACTTTCTTGATGAACATCACATCTTATCCCATTTCAGCATGGTTTCAGAAAAGAGTTTTCTACCGTCACTCAACTTGTTTCTGTTGTTCATTTATTTGCACCTGTCCTTGCTAAGGCTGGCCAGGTTGACGTCATCTTTTTAGATTTCCGTGTTCCCCATGATAAATTGATTCACAAACTGCAGCTCACCGGACTTCCAAATTACCTAATTGCATGGGTAGCGGCTTACTTAAGGGACCGTAGACAGTATGTTGACGTAAACGGGCGATCTTCCGACCTTCTCCGTGTAAATTCCGGAGTCCCGGTAGTGTACTGGGGCCCTTGTTTTTTTCTTCATTTATTGTAATGATATAGTAGATGTTATGCATGACTCAGTCCAAATCCGCCTTTTTGCTGACGATGGCATTTTTTTTTCTAACATTCAGTCCCAAAATAATCAGCTGGCTCTAAACGGCCCTTAGCAATGTTCTTGCGTGGTGCAGTAAAGGGGGTATGGAACTTGACTTGGACAAATCGGTCTTTCTTATAATTTCAAACAAAAAAAGCCCATTCTGTTTCAATATTCCGTTTCAAATCATCGTTTAATTGAAGTTAATGAATATAAATACCTTGGGATTACGTTAACAAACACCCTAAGCTGGAATACACACATTGCTAATGTAGCATCGTCCGTTGTATGGAGGATCCAAGAGAGAAGCCCGACCCAGCACCCGTTCTCGTAAGACGATGGAACAAACTGTGATCGAGGCAGTGGGCGCAGCTTCGTCTTCTTCTTTACCCCAGCTATCGCCCTCTGCCTGCGCCCATCTCATTTATTTACAACACACTCCCCCCCGGCCAGAAAGGCAAGGACTGGCTTTCAAGCTGAGCCTTCTAATGCGGCGCCTGAATTGTCCCAGTTATCAGGCGAAAATAAATGATGTCAGACTGTTCGCACGGGCGGCACTTGGAGTGATGATTCTCATCTGATGTTGCGTCCTCCAGTTACTGTGATGTTCCCTGTGCATCAGGATCACGCGCTTCGCACCGTTGGTCTTGGGGTAGCCGCCGGGGTCATAAGGGAACCCGATTAGTTGGGGTGGCTCGATGTGCGTCTTGATGACAAGCAAGATCCTGAAGCTGCACTGTTTGTTCGGTGGGCAAATGGCTGTGGCTGTGGCTGTTACAAACAAAGGGCGCCATGGAGAATTCTTGGTGTCGGACCGGCTGCCATTCCACTTTCTTCCGTTGCGATTCTCTATTGGCGGCGCTTTCGGGGAGTGCGCTATTCGGTATTTCACCGGGAAGTGGCAGATTCTGGACCGGATTCCCTGACGGAACTTCAAAACTAATGGCGGAATCTGCTCAGGTTGGCTTCTGCAGACCTGGCGCCTGCTCTCAGGGATAGGGTCGCTGGCAACCCCGTCATGATTCCGTTCTTCGGTGTGGCTTCAGTTGGCGGATTTTCTGGTACTTCGAATTGCCGTTGCAGTACTCTAGCAGGGTCGTCTCTGCCGGTGATGGAATCCGTGGTTGTGCAAGAAGAGTCTTCCCTGGTTTCTCCATTTCGACGTCAGGGGGCTTCTTCACTTCTTTCCTGCTTGGAGGCCCCTCGCGAGCTTGTTGGAGCGGACCGCCAGGCAGGGCCGCTTCAGCAGGATTGTCAGAGTGTGGAATTTCAGGGAATTCACTCTGTGGCACAGTGCTGTGGTCGGCAGTGAGGACGCCCATGCAAGTAAGGTCATTCTGGACGGACACCCGAACGCCTAGAGGATCCTCTGCTTTGTCGGTTACTGGTTCCATGGGCTGAGGGTCGTCGCGGGCAGCGTTGCGAACCTCAATCAGCGTAATCATTGCCAAACGAGCATCCGGTGCATTTTTATCGCGGATGGGGCCCTCACGCTGCTCTGGGAGTGACTCGGCTGGAACCGTCGGGAGAGTTACAAAGTGGGGGCTTTGCGGCACGGGAACACCCGTGAGCTTTCGATTGTAACTCACCCAGGTTGTTTGGGCGTAGCCACCGGCGGCGGCGGTATTCATAGCGGCTTTGCCAACCGGGTGGAGCAGTACGCGCGTTTGACACGAGCGCATTTTGTCGTCAAAATGCTGGGATACGGCAATGTCTTCCTTCAGCTTGTCGCCAGTCAGGTTTCCTTGAATTGCAGCGTCGAGGGCCCGTATCTCGCTCGGCGTGTCGTGGAAGTGGTAAATGTTGGCGGTCAGATCGGTCATGTGCGGAGCCGGGTCCTGGAGAAGGGCGTCGATTGCCGTAATGAGCCCTGTGATTTTCTCTCGCAGGAGCCTGCGGCGCAGCTTCAGGCGTTCCAATGGAAGGGGTGGCGTAGAAAAACGAGGGTCGGCTTGGGCACGAGCCATAATTGGCAGCGGTCGAGGGCAAGGCCTCCTGGATCAAATAGCGCGAAGGTTCCAGGCCCCGCGAGCCTCGCAGCCGCTGTGCCGTCAAAGTCAGGTCCGCTCGTGCCTCGAATCCCGGGTTTCGGCACCAGCGTATGGCGGATCAAGCAAGGAAAGCAGGACCCAGACGTCCGGTTCTCGTGGTGGTCACGGAACACTCAAGCTCGAGCACGCGAGCGCGGCCGATCTTCATCTTCTGATCGTGCCGCGCCCCCTGCCTTCGCTTGTCTCAACCACCCATTCCACCTTGCCTGCCTCATCGCAGCGCGCCTTTAAAACTACCTAATGCGAGTTCCTGGCCTATCAGCCACACGTGCGTTCTTCTGGTCGGACGCGCAGATTGCCCTGCACTGGATATGCGGGGAACCTAGCCGGTGGCCACCCTTCGTCCGAAATCGCGTCGAAGAGATCCAGCGCCTAACCAAGGGATGCAGATGGGGGCATTGCAGCAGCAAAGACAATCCTGCCGATCTCATCACACGCGGAATAAGTGCAACAGTCCTCAGAACCTCAGAGCTTTGGTGGCATGGACCATCATGGATCACCCACACAGAAAACCTGTGGCCATTGAACCAGCCCCAGGAAGTCGCTGACTTCGTCGACCCGTCACCAGCCTTGGCGTCATCTTGCCCGGTGGGGTCTTCGCCACCGGAACCGCTATGCCAAATTTCAGATTACAGCCGCTACTCACGGCTACTTAGAGTGACGGCCTGGGTTCGACGCTTCGTAAACAACGCTTTACCGCAACGTCCGTCGATGACCGGGCCACTGGTTGCTAACGAAGTCCAAGAAGCTGAACTGTACTGGATTCTCCAGGTACAGCAGGAAGCATTCCCCCAAGACCGGGAAGCTATATCGAGCAGCCAGCTTGGGGTGGGGACTTCCCGACTGCTTCGTCTACAGCCCTTTTTGGACTCCGCTGGCGTTATCCGCGTGGGGGGACGACTACACTGCCTACAATCTACTTTCGAAGTGCGACATCCGATCATTCTGCCCGGAAAGAACGATTTAACTCGGCTGCTTATTCTGGCAACCCACGAGCGCCTATTGCACGCTGGAACAGAAGCCACGCTCACAGAGATCCGCCAGCGCTATTGGATTATTCGAGGGCGCCAGACAGTGAAGAAAGCCCTCCACCAGTGCTTGCCGTGCCGAAGGCGCAGGCTGACACCGGAGACAGCACCGACGGCACCATTACCACGTGACCGCATAACGGAAACAAGCCCGTTCTCTATTGTGGGCGTCGACTTCTGCGGTCCTCTGTACTGCCGTATCAACGACCCTTCTAAAGTCAAAGCATACGTCGCCGTATTCTCGTGCGGCGTCACGCGGGCTCTACACCTGGAATTGACGACGGGGATGACAGCGTCAAGTTTCTTGCTCGCCTTCAGGCGCTTCATTGCTCGCCGCGGAATACCTGCCACGGTATACTCCGATAACGCCCTCGCTTTTAAACACTGTGCGAAGTCCTTCCATTCCCTCACCGACGCCACACTCCCAGATTTCTGCAGCGGAAAGCGCATTGTTTGGAAATTCAACGTAGAGAAGGCACCGTGGTGGGGTGGTTGGTGGGAACGAGTGATTCGGATAACGAAAGAGACGCTGAGACGTACCCTTGGGCGCAACTCTCTGACAGCTGAGGAACTGGCAACCACGTTGTGTGAAGTGGAGGCGGTTATCAACAGCCGGCCCTTGACGTACCTGACCACGGATGCCGACGGACCTCATCCCATAACGCCGGCTCACTTCTGGCTCGGCAAGCCGAACACGTGCCTCCCCCAGAACCTCGGGCCATTCGAGCCATCGTCGACAAGCTCCGAGTTGACACGCCGCTGGAGGCACCGACAGAACGTCACAAATCGCCTATGGCAAAGATGGCGGAATGAATACCTGCTGCTTCTGCGGTCCGCTCACGAAGCGCCCTCACATCCGTTACACCAACTCGCAGTCGGAGACGTGGTTGTAGTGCACGATGAAGGATACGCCCCAACGTTTTGGAGACTCGGCCGTGTGGCCAAGTTGCTACCCGGACGCGACGGAATCGCCCGCTCCTGTGTACTCCGCCTGTCAACTGGTCAAGAAATCAGGCGGCCCATTCAACGGCTCTACTTCCTTGAAGCTAACCCTTAGACTTCTTGGCGGGCCGGGGAGTGTGTAGAAAATAAAGGTGGAATGGGTGGTGGAGACAAGCGAAGGCAGGGGGCGCGGCACGATCAGAAGATGAAGATCGGTCTTTCTTATAATTTCAAACAAAAAAAGCCCATTCTGTTTCAATATTCCGTTTCAAATCATCGTTGAATTGAAGTTAATGAATATAAATACCTTAGGATTACGTTAACAAACACCCTAAACTGGAATACACACATTGCTAATGTAGCATCGTCCGTTGTTCGCAAATAGTGCCTTTTAAGGCATAAACTTAGAGAAGCTCCACCTCAGGTCAAGCTGTTAGAGTACAACACACTCATACGTCCTAAAATGAAATACGCGTGCGTTGTCTGGGACCCCATACAAAAAAGAACATTAACTCACTTGAGAAAATTCAGAGACGTGGCGTGCGCTTTATATATTCAGTATATGGTAGAAACGTCTCAGTTGCAAAAACAATGCAATACCATGGGATTGTAACCTTGGAATCACGACGAAGGATTATTCGCCTTAAGTTTCTTTATTCTCTTACTAACCGCAGGCTCGGTCTTGACACTTCCCACTTCGTAACGCCTCTATCAACGCGGCGAACTCGTCATTCACACGCGTTATCTCTCCCGCCGCTTTTTGCACGGAACCGATTTGTTCAAATTTTCCTTCTTCCCACGAACAACCAACAATTGGAATAACACTTCTGTAAATGACCTGCTATCAGTATTGTTTTGCTGACGGCTATGTTGCATTTCTTCACTGTTCTGACACATTGTTGTTCCTCCTGTTGTCATTGAGTTACTGATAGTATATGTCTTGGCTCATCTTGTGTATTTTTCAGTATGTACACAAGATGCTTTTGTTGTGTGTGTGTGTGTGTGTGTGTGTGTGTGTGTGTGTGTGTGTGTGTGTGTGTGTGTGTGTGTGTGTGTGTGTGTGTGTGTGTGTGTGTGTGTGTGTGTGTGTGTGTGTGTGTGTGTGTGTGTGTGTGTGTGTGTGTGTGTGTGTGTGTGTGTGTGTGTGTGTGTGTGTGTGTGTGTGTGTGTGTGTGTGTGTGTGTGTGTGTGTGTGTGTGTGTGTGTGTGTGTGTGTGTGTGTGTGTGTGTGTGTGTGTGTGTGTGTGTGTGTGTGTGTGTGTGTGTGTGTGTGTGTGTGTGTGTGTGTGTGTGTGTGTGTGTGTGTGTGTGTGTGTGTGTGTGTGTGTGTGTGTGTGTGTGTGTGTGTGTGTGTGTGTGTGTGTGTGTGTGTGTGTGTGTGTGTGTGTGTGTGTGTGTGTGTGTGTGTGTGTGTGTGTGTGTGTGTGTGTGTGTGTGTGTGTGTGTGTGTGTGTGTGTGTGTGTGTGTGTGTGTGTGTGTGTGTGTGTGTGTGTGTGTGTGTGTGTGTGTGTGTGTGTGTGTGTGTGTGTGTGTGTGTGTGTGTGTGTGTGTGTGTGTGTGTGTGTGTGTGTGTGTGTGTGTGTGTGTGTGTGTGTGTGTGTGTGTGTGTGTGTGTGTGTGTGTGTGTGTGTGTGTGTGTGTGTGTGTGTGTGTGTGTGTGTGTGTGTGTGTGTGTGTGTGTGTGTGTGTGTGTGTGTGTGTGTGTGTGTGTGTGTGTGTGTGTGTGTGTGTGTGTGTGTGTGTGTGTGTGTGTGTGTGTGTGTGTGTGTGTGTGTGTGTGTGTGTGTGTGTGTGTGTGTGTGTGTGTGTGTGTGTGTGTGTGTGTGTGTGTGTGTGTGTGTGTGTGTGTGTGTGTGTGTGTGTGTGTGTGTGTGTGTGTGTGTGTGTGTGTGTGTGTGTGTGTGTGTGTGTGTGTGTGTGTGTGTGTGTGTGTGTGTGTGTGTGTGTGTGTGTGTGTGTGTGTGTGTGTGTGTGTGTGTGTGTGTGTGTGTGTGTGTGTGTGTGTGTGTGTGTGTGTGTGTGTGTGTGTGTGTGTGTGTGTGTGTGTGTGTGTGTGTGTGTGTGTGTGTGTGTGTGTGTGTGTGTGTGTGTGTGTGTGTGTGTGTGTGTGTGTGTGTGTGTGTGTGTGTGTGTGTGTGTGTGTGTGTGTGTGTGTGTGTGTGTGTGTGTGTGTGTGTGTGTGTGTGTGTGTGTGTGTGTGTGTGTGTGTGTGTGTGTGTGTGTGTGTGTGTGTGTGTGTGTGTGTGTGTGTGTGTGTGTGTGTGTGTGTGTGTGTGTGTGTGTGTGTGTGTGTGTGTGTGTGTGTGTGTGTGTGTGTGTGTGTGTGTGTGTGTGTGTGTGTGTGTGTGTGTGTGTGTGTGTGTGTGTGTGTGTGTGTGTGTGTGTGTGTGTGTGTGTGTGTGTGTGTGTGTGTGTGTGTGTGTGTGTGTGTGTGTGTGTGTGTGTGTGTGTGTGTGTGTGTGTGTGTGTGTGTGTGTGTGTGTGTGTGTGTGTGTGTGTGTGTGTGTGTGTGTGTGTGTGTGTGTGTGTGTGTGTGTGTGTGTGTGTGTGTGTGTGTGTGTGTGTGTGTGTGTGTGTGTGTGTGTGTGTGTGTGTGTGTGTGTGTGTGTGTGTGTGTGTGTGTGTGTGTGTGTGTGTGTGTGTGTGTGTGTGTGTGTGTGTGTGTGTGTGTGTGTGTGTGTGTGTGTGTGTGTGTGTGTGTGTGTGTGTGTGTGTGTGTGTGTGTGTGTGTGTGTGTGTGTGTGTGTGTGTGTGTGTGTGTGTGTGTGTGTGTGTGTGTGTGTGTGTGCGCGCGCGTGTGCGTGTGCGTGCGTGCGTGCGTGCGTGCGTGCGTGCGTGTGCGCGCGTGTGCGCATACGGCCGGCATACGGCCTGCAGTATTTCTGAAATAAATAAATAAATAAATAAATAAATAAATAAATAAATAAATAAATAAATAAGTAAATAAATAAATAAATAAATAATTGCTAAAACGGTAAATATAGGAGTGAAAAAATAATTATAGCTACAGTTATTTCGTAGGGACGGGTGAGACGAAATAAAATTATTATATGACATCTGTTTTATTTTGTTCACTTCTTCCGTTAACTTCGTCGTAGACATCTGGGGACATATCTTTCGCCGATCTTCTAATTGCCGCCTGAATTCATCATCAGCCAGCTCCGAAAACAAAAAAAAAGACTTCCTAAAACACCAACGAAACAGTCTCAACAGTCCAGCCTATTGGGCATATAGATTTAACTCATTTTGATCCGTGAAACAGCAGGATCCGGCTCATTTTCGATACGTACTGTGATCTGAGTGCACGTTTTCAGGGCGTTATCTCAACTATTTTCTTGCCACCTTTTTTTTAGCGGAAAGTGACCAAGCTTTTGTTTTCACTGCAGTTTTAACCGAAATAGTTTTAGTTTATGGATCTGGCTCATTTAGAAAAAAAAAACGCTTCGTATGATGACTAGATTTCACGACTGGAGATATTGCGCTCTCTGCAGGATTCCTCGGTGTTGTAGGACTATCCTTGGGATTCATCGATGTTGTCGTCAAGGAGCAGTTGCCAAGTGTACTTGGACCACCAGAGCCTGACGTTAATTCCTGGTAAAATTGATCACGTTCCAAGCCTGTTACAACTAACACTTCTGGGTTATTTGCAGCTTTGCAGCAGACAAGAGCATCTCAGCCCAAACTATTCTATACCCCGCTACAGTCGAGCGAAGCTGGGCACATTCGCGTGCTTATTTCATATACTGAGCAGAAAGCATTCAGGTCGAGAGCATGGCGGAATCCCGTCTGGCCGGGGGGGTACATTCGAAACAAAAAAGAGACACCGAACAGTCCAAACAAAAACGTACTGACGTTTCGGCTTCCAGCAAGGAAGCCTTGTTCACCATGAATGCATCACCAGAAGTGGGTCGTTTAAGTGGGCTTGAGTAATCGCTGCAAAGAGCGTGCGCAGATCGCGTTCAGATTTCCGTCGTTACGATTGAGTGTGCTAGATGTGGTCTGAATGATTAGTGATTTCAGATGTAGCCGTGATGCTGTCATGTTGTCTGTTGCGACGATTCTTGCGTTGTCCCAGTCAATCTTGCGGTCATTCACGATGGTGTGCTCGGCTAAAGCATTGTTCCGGACGCTCTTAATTATTCTTTACGTCACGGGCGTGCTGCTGCAGACGATTCTTGTAATTCCCTGGTTCCCCGATATAAACACCCCTGAAGTCTGCGCAAGGTATCTCGTATAACACACCGGGGAAACGCTCCTTGGGTAAGCGGTCCTGGACTCTCACGAGCTAATGGCGCATTCTTTGAGCTGGAACGTGGGCCACCTGCACGTCATATTACCATAGGACACGTGCCAAACATTCGCGTGTTCCTGGAGTGCGTAATTCAGACGCTCTCTTCGTCGGGTAGGAGGCGCGTCCAGTTGTCCCCGTCGTGTCAATCGGCGTTCCCTTGCGCTTATAAAGTGCCTCGGGTAACCACTGTTAGCCAGGTCGTCCCGTACTTTTGCCGTGTACACTGCCGCATCCTCGGGATGGAATCACTAATCATTCAGACCACATCTAACGCAGTCAACCGTACCGACGAAAATGTAAACGCGATCTGCGAACGCTCTTTGCAGCGATTACTCAAGCCCACTTAAACGACCCACTTCTGGTGATGCATTCATTGTGAACAAGGCTTCCGTGCTGGAAGCAGGAACGTCAGTACGTTTTTCTTTGGACTGATGGGCGTCTCTTTTTTGTTCCGAAAGAAAGCATTCAGCACCACCAGTCTAAATCAGAATGCTGAGGTCATTTAGAAGGTAAGTACCTTCAGGAATGGCGGCGGACCTCTCCCGTGTACACGGGAGATGGCCGCCGCTATTCCCGAAGGACCAGTTCCTGACAGAGCCATTCTGAATCTCAATTATGTCTCGGACATACATATCACATAAACTTCCTGGATAATCTCTGCTAAAAGAACTTCTAATTGTTCTGAGCGGGGAACATTTATATTCCAGATGTAATTAAATCATGGAGACCGAGAGAGAGAGAGAGATAATATTTTATTCACAGGTAGAAAGTCAGGAGGAGTTGTAGGGAGCGCTGCGAAATTCAGAGGCCTCGGTCCAGGCTTCTGCTGACGGCTTCTTGAATGAAGTCAATCAGACCACATTGCTCCTCTTACCGTCTAGGTGAGGTCAGCCACTCTCTAGTGTATTGTTTTCTAATTTGGATGTATTGGGGGCACTGTCAAAGAATGTGGTCTTGGGTATTTGTAATTTTGCACTATGAACATGATGGTAAGGGTGTTGTTTTGCCATATCTGATGAGATGTAGCCTCGCAGGTGTTTCGATTGTTCCGGCTTGTGCTTGTCGGAATATGGTTTGCTGCTGTCTTGTTAGGTTAGGGTGGGGAGCTGGGAGTAGTCGTTTCGCTGTTTTGTATTCTTTAAGGTGAAGTTGGGGGTGAGTTGGCTCCTGAGAGGTCGGACTTTGGCAGCCGTTGCTGGGAGCGTTCCAAACTAAAAGTACACCAACTTCAGTGGACGTTGACTGTTTTTTTTTGCATACAAATGTCGACTGAAAGGAGGTCCAACTTCGTGCCTTAAAACAGTCACGACAGGATTATCGAGGCTTTTAAGCCATTCGTTTAGTGCCTAATCCCACAAAGTTAACGTAATTCCCTTGAAAGGGCGACCCTCGTATGGCGCATTTTCACGAAGAAAATAAAATTACTTTGCCATAGCACAAGAATTGTCCGCTGTTTTTATTGCCAGTGAAGAATTTGTCGTAAAATACGCTGCTGAAGTGAATAATAATTGTTCCTATATATGCTTAAACTGGAGTTTGTGACGCCTTTTCACTTTTCAGTGCCTATTCTAAGCGCCTACAACCTTTATGTTTCGTGCCTAATGTTCCGGGCTCTACTTCTCATACATGTCCCCATCATTAAGCGCAAGAAAAACTGCAGGCATATTTGAGGCAAAATATATGTCCTTAACCGGCCGTACCCGCGTACATTTAGTTACGAATGCTCGTTGGGTTGTTTTTTACAACCGTAAGCAAAAAAGTGGCCTAAAAGAATAGATCATACAGATAAAACTTTATTTCCGACAAGCGGGGGGCTCGGAAAAAAGTGAAATTAATTCATTTGACAAAGCCCGAGCCACGGTTACAGACAGCAACGACCATGAATAAAAAACACCTTTTAAGAGAAAACTGTTTTTGTGGCATCATTATACACAGTTTTTCAGAAATCATTCTGCTGTAACGAAGAAACTTTTTAATACAACACTGTTCGCATGCACAGTAGTAATCTTATTGGCGATAAGGTGGTCTAACAAGGTAGGCAAACCCGCCGCGGTGGCTCAGTGGCTAAGGCGTTGCGCTGCTGAGCACGAGGTCGCGGGTTCGATTCCCGGCCGCGGCGGCCGCTTTTCTGATGGAGGCGAAAAGCAAAAACGCTCGTGTGTTCGAGATTTCGGCGCACGTTAAAGATCCCCAGGTGGTCAAAATTTATCCGGAGCCCTCCACTACGGCGCGCCTCATCGCCTGCGTTGCGTCGGCGCGTTAAACCCCACAATCAATCAATCTAACAAGGTAGGCAAAGTGTATCGAATCATTTGGTTTTTAAAGGTAGTACACGAAAATAATACCGTCCATATCTCGTGTGAGCGCGTTGGGTATTTGTATGCTTTTGCTGTTAGGTTCGCAGTTTATGTTATGCAAGTGTCATGGTGATGTAAGTGAGATTTGTATGTTTTTGCTAAGTTGAAGTTATAAAGGTTGTGAACTGAAATCAAATTGAGTTTCTTGAATAGGTTTATTGTATGTGCATTATGCTCTGCGCCACCTATATGTCGTATTACTTGTGTTTTAACCGTAGGCGGAGAGTTTTCATTTTCCCAGGGGGCGCTCAGCCCCCCTTGACTTGCAGTCCATGATGATGATAAAAGGTACCCATAATACATACATACGTGCATACATGCATACATACATACATGCTTCTAGTGCGCTTGTCCTGTCGTAAGAATTCGAAGGAATAAATGAAAAGAATTAAACCAAGCCGCCCACGTCTGCGCCAATTTAATGATGGAGTAAGCTTTTTGCTACAAAAGAATTTTAAGTGATAATGTAGGGGATACTCTAAAGAAATCTCAACTGGTAATACCTGTGGTAATGGCGCTTAGAGGGGGGAAGGAATCAGCACCGGCAGGGGGGGGGGTGCAGAGCCCCCTCTGGGAAACACCGGAGGGGGCTCGGGCCCCGAAGCCCCCTCCCCCCCCCCCTCCCCTAGTCTCCGCCTATGTTTGTAACACGTGCATTCGGCTTAGGTTTGTTTTGGTTGTGTTTCCCCACACAGGAAAGCAGTAGTTTAGACATAAACAAGGAGTTATATATATGCGGTATAACAGCAGGTGGCAAAAAATACTTAAACTTAGCTAGTATTCCAACAATTTTCGACATGTGCGTAAAAACATTGTTTACATGGTCGTTCCAAGACATAATTGTGTTGAATAGTACACCAAGTGTTTTTACCGAATCTACTACTTCTATAGTTTCATTGCCAAGATTAATATTTGCATTTAGGAATGCGCTTGACTGGCACTGCACTTGACTAGGAATGCGCTTGACGCCCAAGGAAAAAATTGGCCGCGTATCTACTCCTTTCATTGCAAATGTCGTCAAAAGACGATAGTCTTTGTAGGTATTTGCCAAGGAAATGAACCCCTACGCTTTCCCACTCACCTCTCATGCTGTTCCTGTTCCGTCGCGCTCATTCCCAAGTAAACACACTAAAGTTTTGCTCACGGCGATTTGAATTTACCGCGTTCCACTGCAACAGGCGGGGTTCCTCGATGCCAGCGCTGCAGTACGGCGGAGACGCGCGTGAATGTAGGCGGCCGACTACAAGTTTTATAGAACCACGTGGCCGTGCTCCACGTGTGTTCCACGCAGAACGTGGAACCTAGGCAGTGTAACCTTTCGTTGCTGTTGCCGCGTGGTTTTTCATATGCCGCAAGGAGGTGGCGGTTTTCTGCAGTAGATGTAGAATATCATTTCCTAACGAAAAACCAAGCAGCCAGGAATTTTTTAATAAAGGAACAGTGTAAATATCCCTTGTGTACTAATTTCCTGTCTCAAATTGCGTAATGCCTTGTTCTTGTTCAACAAAGTTGACAAGTATGAACATATAAACCGGGATTAGACGTTTACATTTGGCTGTGAGTATATAAGACTATTGCGCAGTAAGCATTTAGTTTGGCCGGATGGCTGAATCGAGTTACAGACAGACAGACAGACAGAGTTCATCATGGGAAAGAATGAACAGGACGAACCTCTTTCGGAAAGTGCGTGAAGGCGGACTTGGTTTATCGGACTTGTTTTTTAAAGCAAGTGGTCAATAGATTTCTGTTTCTTCGTGATGTTAAAGACGCGTTTCTTAGGATGGTTTGTCAGCTGCAACTTGGAAGACTTTTGCCTGAATTTGTTGTGAGCTCTGAGTACATGGGGGGAACTGTACGTGAATGTTTTAAGGAGGTGGTGTGGTCATACCGTTTTCTTTCAGTCCGTTTTTCTTTAGAGTACTTAAGCGGGGTGAGTGGGAAGAAAATGTACAAAGATATCGTCGAGAGTGTATTGCCAGTGCTAATATACCGCAGCAAGTGTAATCTAAGCCCTGAGAGAGATGTACTTAAGCGAGTGAAAAGAATGACGGTCCCAGGTGGAGTGAAATCTTTCTTTTTTAAACTCAATACTGGAACACTGGAAGTAAAGGCCTGGATGGAGGAAAAGGGATGGTTTGTGCCATGGGGTGTGCACTGTTTTCTGTGTCGAAAGCCAGAAACAATTGAGCACGTGTTCTTAGACTGTTGGAGAGCGGTGTTCTTTTGGGACATCCTCCAGCGAACGCACAAAAAAGATTTGCCTGTGGATGCTCACGGTATTAGGTTTTTGAACGTTGAAAATGAGGACGGTGTGCCGCTTGACACAATTATGCTGTATGGACTACATAGCATCTCGAGAAACAGGATGGCGGTACGCTACTCCGACCCAGATGCCAGACTCATCAGAGACTACTTCAAAGAGTCAATGGTTCTTTTGTGCAGATACAGAAACTTCAGCCCTGTAAACCAGAGTGGCTACCCACAATTAAAGCATTGTTGGTAATGAAAGAAATTGAAATCACCCCGCTTGCCCAAGAAGGGCTGCAGTTCTAGTGTTTGTATTGAGTATTAAGTGTACACATTATATGTTACGTGTGTTTTTGTTTTGTCATGCTGTCAAAGAAGGTAATAAAGAAAACAAAAGACATACAGACAGACCAAAATTTCTGGGTTTAACCCCCGTATTCAGAAAGCATACTTAACTTATGCCATAAGGAAGCCTTTCGTAAGTGCCCGAAAAGGATAAGTATAAGAACAGGCTTACGCGCGATTCATAAGGCGTACTTGTGGAATCCTAAGTGGCACTTATGAAAGGCTCCCTTTGCCGCACAAGTGAGACAACTGGTAGCGAGGCTAAGGAAAAAGTTAACCTCATGTCACGCGTAAATGCGAGTAATAATTTTTGTTTTTGCGAAACATCAGAAATAACGCTTAAAGGAGCATTTTTGAAAGAAGAGTTAACAAGTGTTTGGGTTACAAAGCCACGGATTCAGCGTCAACTATATTTTCGCCTGGCCACCATGCTAGAGACATCAAAACATCTCTTGTCGTTATAATGACGGCGTTCTTTTTGTTTGTGTTGGGCTGCCGCGTCGCGCTTTGTTAATAAGTTCGCGGTCGTTTTAGCATTTTCAAGTATATGGTATAGTTGCATTTTTTTTGTTCAGCATGGAAAAAAAGAAAGGTTAGTATACTGTTGAAGAAAAGGGCTTGCTATTGGAGCTGGCCAGGAAATATAAGGATGTGGTTGAAAACAAAAAAACAGACAGCGTGTCGGTACATCGGAAAAAGTTGACGTGGAGGCAGGTCGCACAAGAATTCGACTGCCAACACGGCGTCCGCCCCAGGTCACAGGACCAACTGAAGAAGTGTTGGAAAAATTTGAAAGAGAAGTACCAAAACGGGACTTCCTGTGACACCAGGGAAAGGTTCGAGACAGGTGAGCTTCGTGTTTCTTGCGTTTGCCTGCGTTTTGTAGTGTTTCATGGTGTGCAATATTAGTGCGCTTTGTTCAGCTGCAGTCGCGCAGAAGAAACGCGGAATGACGTTGTTTGGCAGGCCGCCAGCCGCGGTGCCGGGCGTTATTTGTTAACGATATGGGTGTGACAGGCCGACGACATGAGCATGGAATCGTGTGCCACTAATTTGTTTCGCTGTAGAGTTCTTTTATACAATTGAATGTGCACAGCCCGTGTTGCTGTAGAAGCGGGTAAGAACAGCGGTATACGCATGACATAGTGTAACCGTGCCGTCAATCTATATTCGTGCGACTGCGCACTTTCTTGAACAGCGGTGACGCAGAAACAACGTGCGGCTTCGTAAGGTCAAGGTACCGCCTCCAACTTGTGTTCGAAGTCTCTCGGCTTTCGCATGAGATATCAGGGACGTTTTTTTTAAGGGGGGGGGGGGGTTTAAGGCGCAAATACTGGCTAGTGTTTTCTAATGGCAGTCACTCCATTTATTATATTTCTACGTGATAATTTTTGAAGGTGGAATGCAGTGATACGTTTGATGTCATTTGCAGTTCAGGGCACATGAAGCACTGCATTTGAGAACTCTAGTTTTCAAGTCCGTCAACGCAATTTATTATAAGTACGCGTTATGTTCGTAAACTGGGTGTAGTGGTGTCTTTTATCTGGTGGTAGACGCAGCATACAGAGTTTTGCAAGCTCACCAAGTCGTGTGTGTAGCAGTTAAGGTAGGAGTGCATCAGCCAGCTGATTTCATGCATGTGTGCTTTTCCAGGAGGAGGCAGCCCTCCACTCAAGAAGCTAACAGATGAGCTGGAACAGGTGGGCGCTATTGCATCCCACATGAATAAGCGCCTCGACAACCCTGTTGATGGGGACACGATGCGACACCAGAATGGCACTGCCGCCTCCCAGGATGAAGGGCCACCCAGGGCGAGCAGCTGGTCGCAGCTCCCCAAGACCTCACCTCACCAGACCTACACACCGGGAGTTATGGCACTGCTGCAGCCATCACAACCGATTCCGGTCTCTGAAGATGGTATGATTTTACAGCTAAGTTTTATAACCGTGTATAGTTCTTCAGTTTACTTGAAAATAACTGTATGTTAGCATTGACTTTGAAGGATCCCCCTTCGAGCGTAAAGGGTTCGCGAGCCCGAACCCGCCCGACGAAGTAACGCCGATCCGCATGAGAACAAATCGCCAATTTATTCCGGGAAAACCAAGGTAGGAAAAAACAAACAAAGCAAGTTGGGAGCAATATAAAAAGAGTACAGCAAGCAAGCACGGAAAGCGCGTAAAGAAAACGTTGTGGCGGTTGACGCCCTGCTTGTCTAGAAAGTTACAGCATGGTGCTGTACACTCACGACGACGTCTTCAGTCACTTGTGCCGACGTCGGGTGAAGAGCGTCCGCCGCGGACGCTGGTTGCTCCTCGCTGTCCGGGCTTCATTGCTGTGGCTGGCCGCCCGTAGGTCCCGTCCGCAGCCCGCGGAAGCAGCCGCTCTCGCGTGTGCCCCGGTGCGCACTCCCCCTCGGCGCTCCTGAGAGCGCCGCTTTTACGCCACTCCGTTGCTTGTGCGCATGTTCAGGGTTGTATGCGCACTACACGTATTTGTCCCGTCGCACTGTTCGATGCGCGCTTTTTCGACGCGCGCACTTCTCAGTAATCACCTTGCGCGGGCGCTCGTAGTGGCTGCGTCCCTACACTCCCCATCCCCCTAGACCGGACAACTCCCGGGTTGTCCGAGAATCGCTGGGGCTGCCGTAGAGGAAGACTTCTCCAGTGGGTCTAAGATGGCCTGCATACTAGTGATCAGTTTATTTGCTTTTAAGGCAAAAGCCTTAGATCTCTGTTTCATGGAACGCGTTAGGTACAGAAAATTGTGGCAATCACATAATTGCAAAAGGAAATTGGAGCACACCAGGAAAGAGAAACGGCACCATTGAAGAAACGGCACCATTGAAGGAAAGCGGGTTGCTGTCGCACATGCACTACCACCACACTTTGAAGCCACCACGGGTGCGGTCACAAAGTTAAGCAGCAGATAAACAGAATGCCCGACTAATTTTGATCTGCTGTTACAATGTTGTTTGTCTTTTACAAAATTTAAGCATTTATTCAAAGTTGAACAGGTGATCGTTTCACAATAACAACACAGCTCACAGTAGACATCTTTGGAAAAGAGGCTATACTCGGGTACAAGTTAAGAACAGAAACGGAAGCTGCCACTGTGCCTCATGAGTCATCACCACAGCGGAATGCTGCTCTGCACGGCACAAACCGTTCTTACAGGCGCTCGTATATGGCGTCCCGTATACAGGCGCCCGTATCTGGCGTATCTTGTCTTCTTCGAAGTACGTTTTGTTTCTTTTTTAAAGACGATGGTCTTTCTTGGGCTACTTAAACCAAGAAATTTTGGTCTGTCTGTTCTGTCTGTCTGTCCGTGACTCGATTCAGCCACCCGGCCAAAGTATAATTGAAGGAGTATTTACAGTGTACCTTTATTTAAAAAAATTCATGGATGCTTAGTTTTTTGATAGCAAATGATATTCTACATCTACTGCAGAAAACCGCCGCCTCCTGGCGGCATATGAAAAATTGGCCGCGTATCTGCTCCTTTTGTTGCAAATGTCGTCAAAAGACGATAGTCTGTATCGACTTTTGCCAAGTAAATGCCTCCCTTCGCTTTCCGGCTCACCTCTCATGTTGTTCCTCTTGCGTCGTGCTCCTCCCAAGGTAAAGACGCCAAAGGTTTGCTTAAATCATTTTAAATTTCCCGAGTTCCACTCCTCCAAACCGAACCGGGCGTCTCGATGGCAACGCTGCCGACGGCGAAGACGCGCGCGAAACGAGGCGCCCTACTTCAACGTTTATAGAACCACGATTCCCTACTCCACGTCCGTTGCAAGCAGAACGTTGAACATATCCAGTCGAACCTCTCGTAACTGTTGCCGGTTGATTTCTTTACATGGCGCCAGAAGCTATAGTGGCGCGGGCGACAGCAGGCGACGGCGGAGTGAATTTTTTTTCTGCAGTTGATTAAGTATTTCATTTCGCATAAGTCAAGCACGTATGATTTTTATAAAGGAACACTGCAAATATCACTTCTGTATTAATTTGTTGTCTTATATTTGCGTAATGTCTTGTTCTTCAACAATGTTGACAAGTATGAACATTACACCGGACTTAGACGGGTAGATTTAGCTGGGACTATATAAGACTATTGCGCATGCATTGTTTTACTTTGGCTGGGTGGCTGAATCGAGTCACAGACAGACAGACGGACGGACAGAAATACAGACAGACCAAAATTTCTGGGTTTAAGTAGCCCAAGAAAGACTATCGTCTTTAAAATCACGCGGCAACAGCAACGAAAAGTTCCACTAGCTAGGTTCTACGTTCTGCTTGGAACGCACGTGGAGCACGGCCATGCGGTTCTATAAACCTTGTAGTCGGCCGCCTCCATTCACGCGTGTCTCCGCCTTACTGCAGCGCTGGCCTCGAGGAACTCGGCCTGCAGCAGTGGAACGCGGTAAATTCAAATCGCCTTGAGCAAACCTTTAGTGTGTTTACTTTGGGAAGAGCGCGAGGGTGCAGGAACAGCATGAGAGGTGAGGAAGAAAGCAAAAGGGGGACATTTTCTTCGCAAATGTCTACAAAGACCATCGTCTTTTGACGACATTTGCTACGAAAGGAGCAGATACGCGGCCAATTTTTTGGACTTAAATGCTCATAAACTACTGCAGTGACGACAAACTACATCACAAAAGGCAGACAATATCACGCATTCATAGCAATCTCCTTTCAAAATGCCCGTGCCAGGTGACATCTGGACCCGCAGCCCTGGTGGAGTGATATCGTACATGAGCTATTGCCGTTTTTAACTTGTTCCTGAGTACAGCAATGATATTGATGTGGGCTTGCTCCAGGCTATGCAGTTCCAGCATATGCAGTAAAAGCAACGTAAATTTGATGTCAAGCGACAGGGGAAAAAATGTAGAAATTATGCACATCTGATTAAGAACAAATGTGCTATAGAATGAAGGGCTCTCCCACTTACCTCCACCTGCTCCTTTCTTGCACTGCCAGAGTCCACTCTTTGCCCCCATTTTCATCCCTCCATAGAGTTAATGGCCTTTCATTTTTCTAAACCCATCTCTCAGTAGCCGCTGTGTTGCTCTGGTGATTCACCTGCTGTCAGATAAAGTTACACGATCTGTCGAAGTTCATTTTTTAAATTTGAACTACGACATCACCTACTCAACTTTGTTCCATGAACCATTGGGCTGACTTAAGTTTCATTTCCAGTTGTTTAGCAAACACCAAATTTCCGCTCGATTTGCCACCACCTGCTGCATGGATTGGTTGTATGGTATTCTCTTTAGTGATGCAGGTTGCATATGTTTCATAATTTGGGGTGCTTGCAGATTGCACTCCAGCCCATACCCGTTCTCCACTGTTTTTTTTTCTCGTGGTTGAGATCAGCACTCACAACTGGTGCTAGTATTAATATTATTCTACTTGTTCTTTCTAGCAGTTCATCACCAATGCTCAAAAAAGCACATTTAGCGTGCTTATGATTTCTTCAAATTTTCTGATATGTACAACTAAATCGACATTCCTCAAGCATTTTTCGCAGGTGTTCTGCAGACTCGCTTAACAAGACTATGTAGTCTGCAAAGCTCAATTGGCTCAAGTATTTCATGTTTACCCTTAATCTTATGTTTTCCCAGGCAAGCTTCCTGAATACCCCCTCTAGACACGCACGCTGTGAACAGTTTTGGCGAGATGGTATCATCCTGTCGCACTCCCTCACAGATTGGGAATTTGTCGCTTTGATTGTGAAGGATTATCGTGCTGGTACATCCCTTACATATCTCATCTACGAGCCTTATTTAGGTTTCCTCTAGCCTCTGGTTTTTCAGTGCTGTCCCACCACAATTTCTGCAATTCACCTAGATCATACCTTCTCTTCCACATCAATAACCAAACTGGCTTCAACTCTCAGCATTCCAAACTTTGTTCACGGAAGCAAAATTGATAAAATGCCTTCGCCACATAAAGGCTTGAGTCATTTGGCCAAAGTCCTTTACGTTTAAGACAAGCTGGTTGTCATGCTTGACAGGGATACATTACTGATGCAGTGACCAGCAAATCACGGCTATATTTCTTTGTCCCCTAATTATTCTGCAGGACTTTCCACAATGTGTTATATTTTCTTTAATGTCCCATTCTCACACGATGTTTTATAAGTTTTGTATAACGTATGCAATACATAGTGGTTGTATTGTGCTCACAGCTTGTTATCTCCAAAACATCTTGCATAGGAGGTCCCGCCTGCGGTTCGGAAACCTTGGGACCTCCTCCTGCACATTCCCCCAATGTTAATACACTCTTGTACTTTTTGAATAAATTTGAATTTGAATTTGAATCACTGATGCAGGCCATTTCTCAGTACCTCCAGAACCCAGACCTTGAAGACAAAGTTGCACCGTGGCTGGAGCCAGCTATGGGACAAATTCTTGATAAGCTCAGCGTAGCTGCAAGTGCATACCAGCATCCGGTGGCGAATACTCCAAGCAACAAAAAAAGCTCAGATTTGTTTCTACTAAACGGAAGCCTAATCATGCTGCACCCGGAAAAATGGCCAAGCCAACAATAACTGAGCAGAAGGCTGTACAAGATGTTCTCCAAGCTGCGGGTGGGTCTGGTGGCCAGCACACAGCATTTGATCACACGTACTACAGGGAGCACTAGTACCAGGGGCCTTCATACTAAAAAACTGAACCCTGAAATTTCTGTTATCACGAGCAGCATGTTCCATTTATTTGCATAAAAGGAAAACAATGCAAACTTTTTTACTTTTTTACGTTATTTTGGTTCTTCACCTGGTACAATGCTTGAATAATTGTTTGTGGGGTTTGTGCCAAAGCTACAACTTAGCTAAAGGCACACTGTAGTGTAGGGCTAAGGATTAATTTTGACCACCTGGGGATCTTTAGCGTGCACCAAATCTCGACCACACGGGCGTTTTTGCTTTCCGCCTCCATCAGAATAGCAGCCGCCATGGCCGGGAATCGAAGAATGAGGAAAATTGTGTGAGGAACTATTTCCAGCAAAGCTATGGCAGGTTTAAAGCCAATAAACAGACAGGGTTAAAAGCCAAAAAAACCTTTTTAAAGAAAAAACAATTTCTTGATAAAAAACCTAAGCACTGGAGAAGAGGATAAGAACGAAATAAACAAATACAAGCAGAGGCAGCATAAAAGAGCAAAAAATCAACAAAGCAAATGCAATTCTACGAGGCAGTTAGTCACGAAAGCTTCCACGAAGGAGCAGACACTTAGGAGAAATTTTAAAAAATTAGAAATTATGTACCCTATTTACATTATGTACACAGAAAATCAGACATATTTCAGTGGTTTTAGACAAGATGGAGCTGAAGTAGCCAAATCAGTTCTTGCCTTGAAGAAGCAGATTGCAGTGATTAAGAGAGAAAAACCGTCACAGGTGTTGTAAGGGTGTTACCAGCATGCAGCATCCTTCGTTTGCCCATTTTGTCATTTTGCCTGCTTCTTTAATGCCTATCTTTTTTTCGCCCATGGTGCTGTCTTTGTACTGGCCAGTTCCTCACCATGTTTTTTTTTCTCCCGAATTTTTTATCCTTTATTTTATGCCAGTCCTTTCCTTTCCTTTCAAGCTTACTGTTCCCATTTCCACATGTAGCACAGCCAGCTGGACAGTTCTTCTTCTTCTTTCCTTGGTTAACCTCCCTAGCTTTCTTCTACAGTTTCTTCCTTTCGTTGAAGTCGCACATTCGGTCATCTTAGCCTTGCTCTTACCATCACAAACTTCCCTAGAGGTCTGGTGGTATTACTGGTGGTGAAATAAAATTTGTTGGATAAGAATTGCTTGTACATATGACCCTCTTGCTTTTTCTGTGTTTATTTTTGCTTCTGATACACGGACTGATGGCATTGTGATGGCCCATTATTTTTTATGAAAATAAGAATGCTGATGACCACAATCTGAATGAGCATTAGCCAGAACTTTCATAATCAGCTACAGCATTACTGGAACCCAGCTTCGGTAATACAACTTCGTCATCATCCTTGTTGCTGTGAGCACACTGGAATGGAAGCGTGGAAACTTTACAAGGTCTGGTGTGGCCCCTTTGTGGCCATCGGTTTGATGTTGGCATAAATGAGAAGGCTGTACTACACATATCGAATTCCTTCGTTCTATCGCGTATCGCATTCGCATATCGCATTCCTTCCTTTTATCTAGTGTATACAGCTGAAGAACGTCTCCAGATGGCCCTGGCTCAACCGATAGGTGCAGATGTAACTGTCGCAAATAATAAAATTGAGAGTTCAATTTATTGTCGGCTTTCTTAATGACTGCCATATGCAATGCACATTAAGTGCCTGAATACTCTATATTAGCGATTGATAGTCTCATGCTAGGCAGTCTGATTCACCTGCTATAGTTATGTTTGGCAGCTGTTTCAAAATTAACCACTATGATTGAACTAATGAGCGGCAATAACAATTTATAGGTGCACTCAAATTCATTTAGTTTTCAAGGGAGACGTATATCCTTCGTCGACTTCGCCTTGCACAAAATACATGACGGTCCCATCGCGACCGAAGAAAGCGCATATGTGTGTTACCTCAACATGCTTCCTAGGCGGTCTCTGTTGACAGACAGATTTCCGGCCGAACCCGCAGGCATTTCAGGCAAAACCGCCTGCAGGCGGGGTGGTCCTGATAATTGGGCGTGAACAGAAGTGGCCGTTTCCGTTCATTGGCGAAGGCACCCAGGGAAGGACAGAATAATTTTTCTTAACCCCCCACCACACGGGTGCCCATCTCACAAGAACGAAGTTTACTCCTGAGCACGAGGTCGCGGGTTCGATTCCCGGCCGCGGCGGCCGCTTTTCTGATGGAGGCGAAAAGCAAAAACGCCCGTGTGTACGAGATTTCGGCGCACGATAAAGATCCCCAGGTGGTCAAAATTAATCCGGAGCCCTCCACTACGGCGCGCCTCATCGCCTGCGTTGCGTCGGCGCGTTAAACCCTACAATCAATCAAATCAAGTTTACTCCTCCCCCACCTCCTCTGTGCAGGTATATACATGGGCCATATGAGAGCAGAGGTGCAAGTATACGTAATTAAACAACGTCGCTGATCCGCCGAATTTAAGAAATGTGTCATGCAAAGCATCAAATATATTCTCGAAAATTTCAGATTGCGTGTTTCAGCGATCGAAGGAGCATGCATGCACCAATCGCACACACCCATACAGGAGATTTCTGCACCTACATTCGGGATTACTTTTCGGCTTCGCCTTGTCCTCCTCTAGAAAACCACCTTATCGTGCAAATAAAGTTACCATTATTATTATTAGTTGGCGGTTGTTTTATCTCTGACTCAAGTAAAAAACCGTTCAGTGAAAGTATAACAGCACCCGTAAACAAGAGCCTAGTTATACGCTAGGCATGGTAAAATGGTTCGTACATTTGTTTGTTTTTAATTGACTAATCATATACGATTAAAAGGAGCCGATCTGCCCAGACATGTTTCGCGTAACATGATATGACCGGCTGACGGCGAGTTCAAATCGGCAGCAGCTACTACGGACATGTAGAGAAGGTATCCTTGAAGATAGGCGGCGGCGGCTTTATTCCGTATCGTCGGCAGTCTTCGCAAGCGCGTGTCTTCGCAAGCAACGAATTGACACAGCAGACACTAAGGCGTGTTAGAGTGAACCTTTGTAAATTAGCCCCACACGACTGACGCTCCTCACAATATACCGAAACTGAATTTGGCGCCTCAGCCCGACGTCTTCTTTTTGCTTTTAATTTCATTTATTTTTGTTCGTCAAGCATGAATACTTCAAGAAAACTAATAAAAAGCATACAAACTCGTAAAAAAACTCAGTTATTGCCATAAAAGTTGCCTAATTTTAGCTTAGGGCCCTAAATTTGTGCCTCATTTTTAAGAAAAATTGTTAGCAATATCTTAAACTACTGATCTGGCAACTACAGCGTGGCATCATGGCGGCATTCGTGTTTAGACACATTTTTGAGCCAGCTTTACCCGCCTGGTTTACGGAAGCTAGTTTTTGTTCGTCCGCATGCAGCGCAACTAGTCGCCTTCTATAGCGGTTTTCTCGAATGCTCGCGTTATGCGCCTTATGTACTAAATGAACTGTTGGTCAGACTGGCGGGAACGGTTACCAGTTTGGTTGTGACGTGAAACTGCGGATTTCTTCATGTCCTCGGGCTGTATTTACTGTTCGACGAAGTGAAGTTTTGCCGGGAGGCGCAAAAAAGGTCAGTGCTGCTTATTTATGTTCTGGTAACGGTTGTTGTTATTTGACTTGTTCATCACTGCGTCCGATAAACATGCCGCTCCGCTGCCTGTTCGATGCGAGGAACGTTTGCTGCCGTTATTCACTTAAAGGAGTACTGACACCAAATTTTGATACCTAAAAAATGATATAATTGGCTTCAGTAGTTTGTACAGATGCCTCACAGAAATTTTTGCAGCGATCCGAGGACGGAATCACATCTAAAATCGATTTTGATTGTACAGGCCGCGAGCTTCCACAAATCGGCAGCACTAGCGCAATCGCTTTCGGCGTGACGAAACATTGGCCTACGTGTCTGGCCGGTTCAGGGTGACGTCATATAGTCGTTTTCAGAACCGGAAACGATATCCTGCGCTGCTGTTGTCGGTGGTATTCGTTTGGGCAGGACACGTGGCGTAGCTGTGTGGGCAATGCTTGTAAACGTTGCGTGTTCGACGTCTTTGCCCTTCAGTTCGTTGCCGGCGCATGGTGTTCGGCACTGGGGCCGAAAACGGCGCGGTGCGCGATATCGATGGGCACCGCGGCGACGCGGCGGCGCGCGTCGCTGAGCTCGCCCAAGTTGTGCTATGGCAAGCTCGCGGTATGCGAAGTACTGCTCGTGGAAGCCTGCCCGAGCAAATCGACGACGACGCCAAGATGCATTATTTCCCACGCGACGACATGCAGCGCTAAACGTGGACTGAGTTCGTGCACTCCGGCGGCCGCAAGAACTGTCGCCCAAGCCAGCGGGCTCGGGGTTGCACGGGTCACCTTGGGTGTTGGGAACTTAGTATCGTGGCGACTATTTGATCGCTGGTATCTGTACAACTGCGAATGACCATCCCTTACACAACTTTCACCACACTATCATCCCCTTTTTCGCATATGAAGCTTTATTTTGGCAATAACTGCCGTTTCTGCGATCGGTGACCAAGACATCTGCCGCGGCCTGTTTTGATTCTAGCGCGCAGGTGGCGCCATCTTTCGGCCGCTCGCCGCACCGTGGTGCCGACAGTGCTGGGTCGGAGCGCCGAACCTCCGCTGCCGGTCAGCGTAGGCTTACCATCGCGGCAAATATCTGAACGCCACTTTTAAATTCAGCGCTGATAACAACTCCTAGCACAATTTTCAACAGACTAACATCTACTTTCTCGCATGTGGAGCTTCTTTTTCGCGATCAGATTGATTAGAAGAGTGGCGACAAGCTGTTGCTCTCACGGTCTGCGCCGGTTCGAGCCGCAGTGATATTAAAAAACGGACGACGGCGAATACATCGCCGGCCTAATCGCCTGGCCGAATAAAGTTGTTCTGTCTGTCGGGTGGCAGTGACTCATCCGAGTCTGACGATTCAGACGACATGTCGACTGCGCGGGCGAGTCGCGGACCATGTGCAATCGTAGCAGACGATGCGGCGAACGCATGGAGGAAAGAAAAAAGTCCCTGACGTCACGGGTGAGACCGTGACGTAAGGCTGGCCCGCTTGCAGGCTGGCCTTCGAACGGCCATTTTCCCGCGCGGCGACCAAATATGAAATTGGTTGCAATAAACGTGCTATAATTAATTCTGTGTTGGCGGCTGACGGCTTTCGGTTCGATTTTCTTAATTACTGGGCCAATAGGTATTCTTTGCAGCATAAAAACTGAAAGCGAGAAATTTCGTGTCAGTACTCCTTTAAGCTTGTGTGTTTGTGGGTCGGAGTCGGCTTGACATTTCTGACTGCGTAGGTTAGCTAGTGCTATTTAGAAAGTGGCTGGTGCGCGCATTTCTCGAGTCTGCATGTCCCCCTTATGGTGTGGTGTTTGTTGTATATTGACGGTTGCTGTACCTGTCAGCGGTACTGAATCTTCTCGGGTTAGTCGCACGCTATTGTCTTACGCGCACACACTACACAACATGTTTGTCGGATCGTCTGTCTTTAGGCTTATCGGTCCGTGTTAATTGCGTTGTGTTGGTCTTCTGAGAGCCATAAATTTACTGTGCTAATCACGCTATTCCGCCTAATGTTGATGTGCGCTCAAGGCGTTGGCGGCAGCACTGCTTTTTATCTGTGCTGTGTGTTGTTGTTCCTTCTTTCTTCCAATGCCTTCGATGAATTCAGATGGTCTATTTACACTAGTCAACGTTAGTTGGCTCCCTGACGTGTAGTGAAATGCAAGGGAAAATGGTTGTCTAAGCAGTAGCGTAGTAACAAAACGTTCCTTTTGTGGAGGGGAAGGCAGGTGGAAACACGCAGAAAGTGTGGTCCCGTTTCTATGCTGTCAATGTCAGTGGTAACCTGAGACCTCAGAATAATTACCCATAAAACTCACATGTGGACTATTAGAAGTTTTAACGTCACAAAGTTAGTTTAAAAATAATCCATTCCTGCCATTTTATGCTATCAATGTCAGTGGAAGCTCGAGAGTTGGAATAATTTTCGAAACGCTCGGGTGCAAACATTAATTCATTTCTGTTCTCCTTTGAACGTAGAAATTATACTGCAAAAGCAGATTGCTACATTCTGTATTCATACTCTACGACCTGTTCAGAAAGAGTATATGGCTGACTGTGGAGACATTTGGCCCTCCACTGATAGGTTGGGACAAATGTTTTTGTTCCTCTGCAAAAAAAAATGAAAACAAATTATTTTCTTTCTTTACATGCTCCTGCGAAGTCATGGTTGTGGCATTCACTGGCTGAAGACATCTTTGGCATGCTGAATGGTCGTCGGGGAGAGTGTGGCGGATTATGAATGCCCTGTGGAGCTCATAAGCCACAAAAGAGTACTTTTTGAGTCGTGCATATTGTGCAGATATTCGCCAGTTCGCATAGACCAAGGACAGGTGAGACTAAAGTATGTTCAAATATTTTCATAGCTGAAATTATTTAGCAAGAAAAGATTATTAGGGCTTTCGCTGTAAAAAAGACATTCTACTTTTGTGGAACGAATGAGACATTGTTCAATATTTTCTCGTGCTCCCTGGGTAAAGCAAGGCATAAATTTATGCTCTGATATTTTTGTACTGTTTATTTTCTAGGCAATAGGGCGAAGATAGACCTAAAACAGCGGTACAAGGAATGCATAAGGCCATTTTAATTGTATTTGGACCCCTTCTTGGAAGTGTATCATCAGAAGGCAACACATTAAAGCTCCTGCACGGGATGAAATCATTGCATTCTACAAGTAAGTACGCACTGCCATTTTTGGGTCTTTCATGGCACGTTTTTAGGTAGTTTCTTTATAACTAATAGTTTGAAACTTCTTTTCAGTGACAGCTTGGCCTGTGGCTCAAGGTGACAGTACGAGATTTTCGGAACACGTCAGCGAAACTTTCCTGGAAGTGCACTTTGAGACGGCCCTGGCAGAAACACCCGGGTCTTAATTTTGGTTGGGTAAGCTGGCATTTTGTTTTTGCGAGACTCAATTTCTGGGTCTGTTCGTCCCAATAAAATCTCACTGTTAAGAAGTTATCGTGAACGCCAATACTGGCCATTGTGTTCACATTCCGCCTATTACGGATGCTCCAACAGTGGCAAAAAAAAAACACTATTTTGTATTTTAGTTTTTTAAATATTAGCTTTTACACCTTGAGAGTTGTTGCTGTGATTTGCCAGCACCACGGACACACCCAACGTGGTTGCTGCTACAATACGGTGGCAAATGACGATTTAAATTTCCCGCTTTTAATACGCCCGTAGCACCAATAATACGCCCAAATACAGGCGTAGCATGAGTAATGCTTGCATTGGATTTTGACAGGGGGTTAAATAAGGGGTAATTTTTTTAGAGCACAGAAAGTGACGTCTGCAAGAAAATGTGGTATAGTTGCGATTTATAAGAAAATTGTGCAACAGCCTAGTTCAGCATTAGTCCACTCAACTTCTGCCTCATACCACTACGAACCATGGAGGTAATACATATCGAGAGGGAAATATTTTTGGTGCAACTAATTCAACAAAACATTTCTGCCACAGTGCGATATTTATGATTTCCTATGACTGGCCATTTATTTCTTTGTGGTAGAAACATCGTTTAGCTGTAAGTTATAATAAGCCAGCCTCACTACGGCATTTTAGGAAGCACATTATACAGTACAGAGAACATTTTTTGCAAAGAGAAGGTGTGTAAAATATAATGCCGAAAGGTGATTATGGTAATTATTATTTGATTATAAACGAAACCTCTCAAGGATAAAAAAACCTTATATTCTGGATGCCGAGGCAGCAAAGTTGGATACTTTCCACAATCAGGGAAATTTCATTCATTGTCTGTGGTGAGATTGTTTAGCGCGCTTTCACCTTTAACAGCACTCCCAGAAAAAAACCAAGAAATCACTGATTTTAAATCAATTACTGTGTTATGAAAGGGCCTAAGCAATTCGCTCATTTAAAGCAACCATGTAACAAAATTTTCTTGTTTCCTTGAAGGTACATGAGGTGAGCAGAAAGTCTTCTCGAGGCCCGGTTATTCTAAGAAGGGACTGGCGGCATCAATATTGCCCGCAAGAAACACATCACGGGTGCGCCGCCTGCATCGTCACTTCGGGATGTGGTCATCCTCTTCGCCGCATATGTCATCTTTTTCATCGTGTCATCATGTTCATATGGTGGTGTGGCTTTGGAGAGTTCTTGGGACTTTTCCAGGGAGTTCTTGGAAAGCATTAGAAGTTTGACAATGGCCTGGTGTCATTTAGGTTCGAGTCTCTGTTGAAATACTTGAAGTATTCAGCTCTACTTGGGATTTTAAATTATTGGTAGAGGTTAAAGTATCTCTTGAAAGGGATGAAGGAGGTCAGATGAAAGGCATGAAGGGGGTGAAATCAGATGAAGAGGTTTAAGTTACTGGCACATGCAAGTTTCATGTCAACTGAACACTGAAGTCGTGCCTTATTTTTCATCATTGGCACAATGCGCAGGCTGCCTTTGAATCTAGTGGGTGTTAATGTAGTTCATGGCACCGCATTGTAACGTCCTTATTATTCAAGTGTAGCTCATGAGATTTTTTTTCATGGCAGTGCTGCTGCTGATGCAAAAGTGACAGTGATTAGTTACGCAGATGGCTTCCGCCTTCATTGATAAATTTTAGTACCGGATGTGAGCTTACACTCACGACCGAGAAGAATTGAAAATGTGCGCATTTGGCTTGAACAAGTTTTCTTCTTTGAACAAAGCTGCATTTCTTGCTTGGCAGAAGCAGGGCTTTGGTTACAATTACACTGATAGCAAGACGAAGGGGGGGGGGGGAGGGGTTTATAGCACGCAACAGTGAACTGTGAATTTCCCCTAAGGTAAAATGTTGAGGATGGAAAAAATGCTTTCAAGTCTGCTTTGTAAAACTGGTCACCTGTATGATTCAACGCTGGCTTGTTTGCTTCTTAAGGATGTCTGACTTGTTCCCGCTTGAATTGATGGCGTATATAATTAGTCTGCTTGTTAAATTTTGATATGTGTAACATGCTTCCAGCTACCTGGTTTGCAAAATTATATAAGATTCACGCTGGCTTTTGTGAGACTTCTTGGGATGAATTATTTTAAACAACTACAAATTGTTTGGGAAAGTAACGTGCCTTAAGTCAAAGGCCTTTTCAGGACGCTCATAAAGTCAATTTTGCCTACAAATAGCTTGATGTTACACTTACGTCTCGTGTCAGGAAACTACTATCTTTAATAATCATGTTTTAATGGTGGCATACTGCCACATGTGACCTCTCGTGTCAAAATGTTTTATCGTTAATCTTGGCTCGAGCGTTGTTTTCCTAAACTCTTGCACTGCAGTGTTGTAGGTTTGTGATAATACAACCGTGTATGGCTTGTTTTTAAACCTTTCCCTACAATTTAATAGCAAACTGCATTTTCCCAAACAGTTATGCGTAAACATAGTATGGCAAGCGCAATGAGTCATTCCGCTTTTGAATTACCTTGGTTTATCTGATAAGACAGCATATTTGATGCTCACTGTTGTATAATGTCTGTGTCAGTGCCGCGGTAGACGCACGCGTCTATTTATTTGTGAAGCAGTTGCCCCTAATACCGTCTTTATTAACCATGTTTTTGAGTAAAGGTGAATATGTGAAAATGCCACTTGGAGCCTAGTGTTATCGTTATAGTATTTATTCCTTGTACGTTGGTCATTTTCTGTGCAATTTAAAATAGACAGCTATTCAAATCTGAAATGTATCATACTAACACCCAATAGAGTTGTATAGTATGTTGAAAAGCAGTGAATGAGTCATAATACTTGGTTGCGTGCGTATTTTAATGCAAGTATATTGTTTCTTTTACATGCAGCTGAAACCCAGAACAGGATTCTGCGGGTGAAGCCAAAGACTGTGTGCCGCTCTAGGTGCCTCAGACCAACTTTTATATAGAACTGTGCTCCGATAGGCAACTGTTGGGAACTGTCAGGGACCACACTGCTGCGGTGGTTTCTGCTTTCCAATTGTTGGTATCACTGCGGGTCATATATCAAGGCTGTGTTAAAATGGTGCTTGCGGTTTCCTGCTGATACCAATGCATCCGCCAGCCTGGCATATGACCTCGGTGTATACCGACAGGAAAGCAGAAATATTGGAAAAGTGGAGTCCCATAGACAGCTTCCCAATGTCTATAGGAACACCGTTTTATATAAACAGCTGGCCTGAAGGTACCTGGAACGGCGCACCAGATAAATTCCATAATCATTTTACATGAATCAATGTTCCAGTAACTTAAACTACCCTTTTATTTGGAACAGTGATCCGCATACTTGTATTTGGAACACCGATCCACATAATTTAGTTGCAAAAATATGTGGTGCACTGTTCCACTTAATTTTCAGGATATGTGAAACACGGTTCCAAATATATAACTGGAACTTTTTTGCAAAAAAGTTCCAGTTACTAAGTGGATCTTACGTGGAACCAGATTAAGAGTGTGGGGGAGTGAAGAGGAGATGGAAGGATGCTTTTGAGGGGGTTCCCTAATGAACAGTCCATTATGGCACACAAGAAACTTCACCTTCAACGTTTTCAATCTTCCCCTTACTCGTAATGTTTATACATTATGTTGGGGCAAAACTGGAATAAAATCCCTGTTGATCTTAATAAGGATCAAAATTTCTGTGAAAAACCATTTTCTGTTGTCATATGCCGAAGACTGTACCCTGCATTAGAAGTATACGTTATTTTCCGGATCGGAGTATGATTATTTGTGTACTATAGCAAATATTGAGTCCTTCTTTTCTAAATAGGTATACACGTTATGTATTATGCTGCATCTGTAATTACTAACTTAATTATGCTACAGCATATTTGGTATTCTGATAACTAATAATATGACTGCTTGTAACTATGCATTTCCTAAGATAGACTGACAGCTAGCCCTTAAATCAAAGTATGCTACACCTTTTTATGTCGTCTCTAAGGAACACCACAACAATTTGTTGTCAAAATCTCGACACCCCCAACAAGACCAGAACCTGTAGTGCGCTAATAGCTGTAGTCAAATTCGGTAGTCATTTCTGTGTGTGAGGGATTAATAGACAGATCAGGCAGGGTAAGAACAGGTGGAGAACCGAGCTGTCATGCCACACATGCACAAGAACGTGCATGGGCTGAAGAATGTGGGATCCCGCTACAATGTAGGACTTCTTTTAAGCCAAAAAGAAATGTAGGCGGGCGGTGCTTGAACTGAAAATATCCAGAAAATACCTAAATTGTTTTCTTTCGAGCGCAGTAGTTTTGGTCACATCGCGTCCCTCACCAGTTCATATTCAGTTGTGCATTATTCACTTGTGCATTTTACAAATATATGCTCTGTAATAACTCATTCCATTTACAAAATTTTTGCCGGCGTTCATTACTCGAGCTGTGCTGTGAAGAACCCTGTGCGTTTGTGGAAGGTACTCCAGAACCACTTTAAGGCGCACAGCTTCATACTTGTTTCATCACATTTAGGAGTCATGAAAGCGTACACAACAGGATTAAGGCGGAATTTCTTGTTGCAGATGCTGGTCCTCAGATGACACGCTTTCAGCCTGCAAAGAGGGAAAAAACACAAATTACAAGAATCAGTCTTCCAGTATGTCACATCTTGCTTGCACATTTATCTAGAGTTGTGGTAGAGCATCCTACCCTTCAAAATGATTTGCCTTACCTTTCTATGGTGATTTAGGTCAGTGGACACTATTCTTACAGCTTACATTACACTGGGACATACTTCGCAGTTGACGCAAGTTATTATAGCGCATGTAATTACATGAGAAATCGAAAGCAGGACTGATTTCCTGTTGCTCTTTTACTCGCAACTTCTCTTCTGCCTAAGCATACGGTTAGGCAGAACGTTTTATATTATATTCTTAGGTTCGCCTGTAACTGCGTTTTACAACCCGGCGTCCTCTGGTGAAACGTGCAAAACTAAAACATTAGGATAGCGTTAGGGCATGTTACATTAGGATAGCGTGAGGGCATATTAGAATGATTCGCGCTTGTTATTTCGTAGCACCTGATTGTTCTTGCGTACTGGGAAACGATTAACACAATTGCAACACCACACCTTCCCACGCCCGCAGTCGGAGGGAGTTCCCAGACGAAGAGAGCCTCTGAGTGCGCCGACTCGGACGGTCGTATTTGGAAGCACATCGGAAGTTCATTCCAGTAAAAGCGTTTGACACGGCAAACTGCGCTACAGCAGTAGTATCACCAAAACACACACTGCACGGATGCATCGCTGCCTCGACGTTTTGCTCGAAGCTTCGCGCTCGGCTACACAACGCCGGTTGCATCTTGGAGCACAACGGTAATGCGATGTCTCTTCGCTTTTACTTTGTTGCTACGTGAGTGCCACACAAGCGTACAGACGGCTATCCCATGCCACGGCTGCATTCATCGGTGATTCCCCGCAAGCCAGCTCCCGCCCTATTTGATTACGATGTTGGCGGAGGAATACGTTTACGGAACCGTCCGTGCAGTCCGTGGGACAGTTTGCCTGGGAATTGCCATCTTTCCAATAGCCTCTTCTGATTGCCTTTCAATGTCGAACCAAATTATGAAAGCCAATCGAACTGAGTGCGGAAAACGCCATCTTGATATGGCGGCGTTCACGTAAATTCTAGAGTATTGACCTGATTGGTTAAATTTCGTAGCATTCGCAGTGCTGCAGCTAGCTTGTGATATGAACTATAGTGGGCGAGGTGGGATTCGAAGCGGCAATGGCCTAGGCTACGGTCTCGGTGGCGGTGGTGGCGGCGGCTTTTGGGCGTCCCATTCTCACTGGTGTTTATTCTCCCTAATGATGTGATAACGCATCCCCGGCTTTCCGGCTCACGCCTAGTTCCGCCATCAGCCACCAGGCGATCAGGAATGAGCGTAACTCTATGGGCGGCGATCTTTTCAGCATGATTACTCATAATTGTCGAAATGTTCTGCGATGTTTTTGTTACCATGTTATCTTGGGAGTGAGAACTACCAGTATATAAAACATGGCATCAGTATATTGGTTCCACAAGGTTCCTGAAGGGTTTAAAGTGCGAGTATTGCGGAGAAGCTTCAAGCATTGCGGGAAAAGCTACTGTCGGCCCTGGAGCATACCACGTGCTGATCAGTCTGTGGGTGCTTTGTCTAGTCGTATCAGGCCGGGTTCCAAAAAAGTCGGAAGTTTTTTTATGCCTACCCGCGTTACTGAGGCGTTGAATAAGAAACGGATAATGTGGGGCTAAAGTGAAGCGGGTGCTGTTACAAACAATCGGTGTGTGAGTGCCCACGTGCTTGCGTGCGTGCGTGAGTGTGCGTCCGTGCGTGTGTGTGGGGGTGCATGCGTGTGTTCGTGTGTGTGTGTGTGTGTGCGAGCCCGCGTCCATCTGTGTGGCCATGCGTGTGCGTGCGTGCCTGCGTGTATCTGCGTGCGCGTGTGCATGCCTGCCTGTGTGCGTCCGTCCACTTGTGTGTGTGTGCGTGCGTGTGCGTGTGCGCGTGCGCCTGCGCCTGCGCGTGTGCGCGTGTGAGTGTGCCTGTGCGTGCGTGTGTGTGCATGTGTGCACGCGTGTGCATGTGCGTGTGTGTGTGCTCGTGTACGTGGGTGTGTGTGTGCTCGTGTACGTGGGTGTGTGTGCTCGCATGCGCGCGTGCGTGTGTGCGTGCGTGTGGGCGTGTGTACGTGCGTGCGTGTGCGTGTGTGCGTGGGCGTGTGCGTGAATTCGGGCGCGTGTGTTTGCGCGTGCCTGTGCGTGTATGTGTGCGTGCGTGCGTGCGTGTGTGTGCCCGTGCGTGTGCGTGTGTCTGTGTGCGTGTGCGTGTGCGTGTGTGTGTGTGCGTGCGTGTGTGCGTGTGTGTGCGCGTGTGAACAAAAAGCAGTCGTGAATGTCGTTGTGCAGTACTAGAAAATTTGGTTAAGTACTTTTCACTTGTCTCTGCTTACCCTCTTTGTACAGCCCCGTGTGCGAATTCAAGTGACGTCACGTCACATTGTAGGTGTCGTTTACAGCTTCGCAGTCCAACCACATTTACAGCGAGGATTGGAGCAACATTTCTTTTTGTTTTTTATCTAATTAGATAATTAGTGAAGATTATTTACCCAGCTTCTACAGCAGCAAAGGTAGCAAATAGAAAGGTGCATCATCATCATCATCATCATCATCATCATCACCACCAGCCTATCTATGCCTACTGCAGGGCAAAGGCCTCTCCCATTATTCTCCAATTACCTCGGTCCTGTGCCAACTGTGACCAATTTATCCCCGCAAACTTCTTGATCTCATCTGACCATCTAACTTTCTGCCGCCCCCTGCAACGCTTGCCTTCTCTGGGGATCCACTCTGTTACCCTTAATGACCAGCGGTTATCTTGCCATCGCATTACATGCCCTGCCCACGTTCATTTCTTCTTAATTTCTACTAATATGTCTTTAACACCAGTTTGCTCCCTGACCCACTCCGCTCTCTTCTGTCCCTTAATGTTACACCTATCATTTTCCGCTCCATTGCCCGCTGAGTCGTTCTCAATTTTATTTGAACCCTCTTAGTGAGCCTCCAAGTTTCTGCCCCGTAGGTGAGTACCGGTAAGATGCATCTGTCATACACTTTCTTCTTCAGCGACAATGGTAGGCTGCTATTCATTATCTGAGAATGTCTGCCATATGCACCCCACCCCATTCTGATCCTTCTAATTATCTCTGCCTCACGGTTGGGATCTGGGGTCACAACTTGGCCTAAGTGGATATATTCGGTTACCACTTCCACTGCCTCGCCACCTATCTCAAACTGCTGTGCTGTCCCGAGGTTATTGATCATTACTTTAGTTTTCTGCATATTAATTTTCAGGCCCACGGTTCTACTCTGTTCGCCCAGTGCCGAAAGCATGCTTTCCAATTCGTCCCCCGAGTTACTTAGCAAGGCAACGTCATCAGAAAATCTGAGGTTACTGAGGTATTCTCCATTAACCCTCACTCCCACCTGTTCCCAATCCAACGTTCTGAATACTTCTTGTAAGCATGCTGTGAATAACATTGGAGAGATTGTGTCTCCTTGTCTGACACCCTTCCTTATAGGTATTTTACTGCTCTCCCTATGGAGGATGATGGTAGCTGTAGACCAATTGGAGATATCCTCTAGTATTCTTACATAATGCTCATCTACCCCCTGGTTCCGTAATGCCTGAATGACTGCTAGGGTTTCGACCGAGTCAAATGCTTTCTCATAATCTATGAAGGCTATATAAAGGGGTTCAGAATACTCAGTGCACTTCTCTATCACCTGATTGGTCGTGTGCATATGGTCCATTGTTGAATAACCTTTACGGAACCCTGCTTGTTCTTTAGGTTGACTGAAATCTAAGGTTGCAGAGATTCGGTTATCGATTACCTTGGTAAATACCTTTTAGACGACTGACAGAAAGCTGATCGGCCTGTAATTTTTCAAGTCCTTCATGTCGCTTTCTTATGGATTAGGATGATGTTCGCGTTCTTCCAAGATTCCGGTACCATTGTGGTCATTAGGCATTGCGTATACAGGTTTTGCCAGTTTTTCAAGTACAATTTCTCCGCCATCCTTCAAGAGGTCTGCTGTTATCTGATCCTCACCAGGTGCTTTGCCCCCTTTCATTTCTTTCAAAGCCTTCCTTACTTCTTCGGTCGTTACTGATGAGATGTCTATCTCCTCTGAACTACTGTCTCGTTCGGCATTATCCTGTATGTCGCGGCTACTGTACAGATCCCTATAGAACTCCTCGGCCACTGTGACTATTTTATCCCTATTTGTGATGACATTGCCTTGCTTATCCTTAAGTGCATACATCTGATTTTTCCCCATGCCAAGACGCCTCTTCACTGCTTTCAGTTGCATAGCGGTTTGCAAGACTTCCGAATAAATAGTTTCCGTAGTATTTTCCAGCTTAATCACGCTTGACATGCATAAACACTACGTGACATGCCCGCTGGCGCGTCGTAATTGCAGTGCTCCAAAACGTTCAGTGCACAAACAGCCACAGGCGCGCTGCCGCTTAAAAAGCGACAGGTCAGCGACGCAAACGATAACCGTTGCTTGTTCTTATCGCTATGACGAACCGTCGCGAGGGGAGAACATCGCTGGCGTAAATGGCACAGCCAACGCCTACATCGCTGAACTGGCGCCTTTCAAGCGGCAGCACGCCGATGGCTGTTTGTGGCGAATCATTTGGAGCACTGCGATCAGGACGCGCATGTGGGCATGTCATGTGGTGTTTTTTGTATTTTTTCAGTAAGCATAAAAACCGTAATACTGAATAGATAGAGAGACGGAAACAGTTTATTCGGAAATTCTGCAAACCGCTCTGCAACTCTCAAATTGAAATTTTTTTGCCTAGCTCCGTTGCTTCAGAAGTTGGCTAATTAAGCGTGACTGATTATCAGATTAGCTTAAGTGCAAAAATTAGTGTGACAAACTACATGTAAAATGGAGCAACATGCATTTGGTCACGTCGTCTTAGAGTGCATCGGCATATTTTTTTAAAGTCCGGCCGAAGTTAGCTGAAACACCCTTACATATAGTACTGCGTTGAACAATGAGATTAATTTGAAGATTGATTAGAAAGCTGACGGACTGACTGACTGGTTGGATTTAATGGATTTAATAATAAGTTCAATGCACAGGGAGAATGTTTGTTGGTAATATTATGAACTATTTCCCCTTTGTGGTCATCTGTATCTAGCGACGAAAAGAGCCTTCCGATATGCCGCCCATTTGGCTTGTTCCGTTTGCAAAATGGCACCGTGCATATTGTTCGGCATACTGCCGTTGGCGCAGCCGTTCCAAGATGGCCGCACTGTGTCCACGATGGCTTCCGCTCTCCTCTAGGTCAAAGCATAGGGTCAAAGTCGTCCCAAAATTATGAGAACACGATTTCCAAATTATGGTAACACTAAACTGATTCCGGGACGTGCAGAAGTACGAAGAAGCAATTGTCGTAGTTAACTGTTCCGGCAATCTTTTTGACTGCCTGACTCTCCTACATGCTGTAACGAAGAAACAGAAGTTGGAGTAATCCTCTCCGCATTCCGACTAGCTCAGGTACCGAATATATGCGTGAACATCATTACAGACTCTCAAATGACATTAGACTATTGGCTGCAGCAAGAATACCTCAACGCTTCGGTAAGATACTCCCATCCACAATAAAGAAAGTTAACGTTATCTGGACACCTAGGCAGAATGAGCTGGAAGAGAACGAGGCACCGAAAAAGGGGTACGTGAACTCACAAACCTTGCTCCTCGCGAGCACGATTACCGCAATTATCGTGGTCGCGAGGAGCCATCGCTAATTAATCGAGGAGCCACTTCCGGGAAATATTAAGAACGTCTCCTCATCCTACTCTAGAAACACGATCCTTCACCGTGCCACAAGGGTTTTCAATTCTGACGAATCGCAAACTCTGTAAATGACAAACCAACACAAGTATCTACAAATCTACGTGGGCGAAGATGTTTGGTGGGAAAATTGAACATAAGCTTTAAATTCTGCTAAATACGGGAACACCTCCATCCTCTTCCGCGCAACCTAGCCATTTCCACGTGTATGCTATGGGGAGAACAACTCAAACATTATGCCGTATTTACTCGATTCTAAGCACCGCATTTTTTTCCAAGATTCCGATACACAAAGTGAGGCGGGTGTTTAAATTATAAAAACCTAAATTCCCCCCCTCTCCTTGCGCCACTTATTTCCGTGGCCGTACCTCGACGAGACGGGCAAAAGGAATAATGTTTTATTGGACAAATATTCAACCGGAAAATAGGTACTGTGACCACGCCGCCTTCGTATGGTACCCAGTCACCTTCACTACCGTTAGAGGAAGTTATGCCGCTTGGGCCGCTGATTTCAGTATCTCCCAGCAAATCGTCTTCTGTTCCGTTGAAGTGGTTTGTAACTGAAAGCTTCTGAAAAGGCTTGGCCACAACTTCAACTTGAACCAACTTCCACTCGTCTGAAATCCGCCTTGCGATGGCTTCTTAGAAAAGGGGGGGGGGGTATTTTCGCAAGCAATCCGAAGTTCTTCCAAGGGAGTAGGGGAGGGTGGTTAGAATTGGGTTGTGCTTATAATCATGTAAATACGGCATATTCCTCTTTTATCAACACGTGGAAGGCAGCTTGTGCTATCTCGTTACCTTAATATCACCGCGAGCTGACTGAGAGGGCACAAGAACGAGCTTTCGCATATTGTACCCGACTCTAGGTTACATCTTTGAGTTTTCTGCCATCTGTTTACCCCATTTTCCTATGCTCCAACAACTTCTTTCACAACGAACATCTTCCTCTCTCCCTACGCAAAACTGCACTGTTCAGTTCACCCTAAACAGCATAACACTTTAAAACACTCACATTATCGCTTTCTCGCTCAAGATGACCACTACCCTGCTTTTTTTCTTTATAGTTACCACCACCCCGCAGCTACAACCTTTCACGTTCACATTTTAGGTCGCATAATCGCAAAGGTCCTCTGTCTCTCGTCAGATGCGGTGATTAAAAATCCCGGGCGATCTTCACTAACGTGACACCTGCTGAGGGGCGACGCATGCAGTGTATAAGTGTATTCTTGGCACCTTGGCATTTTTGCCAACGGAGATGAGACTGTCGGGGGTAGAGGTATACAGCTTTGCTGTAAAGGTCTCTTGTCTTAGAAGCACGAAGCTCTCTAGATCGAGGTGCAAACGAGTGTTCCGCTGTTTTTTAGTATGTCTGACATTCTCGCGCGAGGCGTAAACGCGTTTTCCAGTGTTTTAGTACCATGACTACATGAGACGACGATTAAAATGACGATAGGAGACGACAACAGCCCCAGCCCCTACGAGGCTTCGCCCCTAAAGACCTTTCTGCTTGTCTTTTTCTCTTTGGTGACTCAGCGCTCGTGAAGCGCTTGTAATAACTACGTTCTTAAACGCTCCCTCGGCGTCAATAAAACGCTGTCTCGTCATACAACTGAAGAAGCGAAATGTCCTCTGCAACTCTTCCTTCAGATCTTCACATACACTTCACAGCATTCGCGGCTCTAGTAAGGCTTGAATATCGCATGAGCGTTGCACATTCATTAATTAATACTCTCACAGACCAGCAGGACGACACAATTACGTTGCAACAATCGCCAAAAGTTTCTGATAATAAATCATTGGCCTGGTTCACCACAGCTACATTAAGCATTTACCGTCAGACGTACAAAGCGGGTATGCCGACTGCTCGCTACTACTTCCTAACAGCGGAGCTGTAGAAGCATTCTTCTGTTTGTGCGGATGTGGCGAGGAGGCAAGAAGCCCATGAGCAGTTGTTGGGAGTGCGCGCTTAAAGGAAAAAGTGCGGTTGGGGAGATCCGGGGAATCGAACCCGGGACCTTCGCGCCCTCAAACCCGCAACATTACCACTGGGGCCACCCAGAGACCCAAGGGGCACTTGGTTACTAGCGGCAGAAAAGCATAACATGTGCAGCCAATTGGAAAAAAAAACGCCTCCCGCAGTCGGAATCGAAACAGGGCCCCATGTGCTATGAAAGCGGCTTCTATCATCCGATTGAGCTCCCATCGCAATCGGGTTGCAACAAACTTCCTTTGTTGTCATAGCGCATGCGTTGGCTCTGGACTTTGGCGTAGTTTTTGGCTTCGGACTTTTGCAGTTTATATTTCGGAATTTAGGATGTTGGTTTGGGGATTGTGACAGCGTGTCCTGCATTTGTTTGAAGCGCTCATCATACAGGGGCGTTGAGTTTGGGTACCTAGCTTGTTTCAAGAATGGTACTCTGGTTACAGCTGTGCTTGCGGAAAACGTGGAGCGGTCTTTGAGAGCAAGCGATGGTGCCACCTGAACATGTGTTTGAACCCTCCAAACGTGGCCGAATCAGTGTATTATTGTTTTGTTGCTCTGACTCATTGCGCATTATTGGGTTGTTGTTGCAACTTCGTGCTGACACCGAGGAAAACCCTGGTCGTAACACTAAGCTGTAAGAGAAACTCTAGGAACTAACAAATTAACACTAGTAAAACAAACTGTAAGAGCATAACTCAGAGAAGATCGCCCCAAGAATTTACCTACACATTGAATGGCTCCGGAGTGTTGCGAACGAATTCTATAAAATATCTAGGCTTATAACGTTCACGCATATGTTGAAATGGGATGCTCATATTGAAAACACGTGTACCAAAGCATTCAGACAATAGTGCTTCCTCCGTAGAAAATTGTCGGCAGCAAAGCCTCACGTCAAATTAACAGGATATAAACGTTCCTAAACCCCTTACTCGAGTATGGCAGTATAGTTTGGAACCCATGTCAACAATATCTTGTACACAAATTAGAAAAAAATCAGAATAAGGCAGTCCGTTTGATTTATTCTGGTTGATTGCTTGTAGGGTTTAACGCGCCGACGCAACGCAGGCACTGAGGTGTGCCGTATGCTCCGGAATAGTTTTGACCACATGGGGATCTTTAACGTGCGCCGAAACCTCATACACACCGGCGTTTTTGCTTTTCGCCACGATCAGAAAAGCGGCCGCCAAGGCCGGGAATCGAACCGTGTCCTCGTGCTCAGCAGCAGCGTAATTATTTACACTAAATATACACACGACTGTATAACTGTGTGTGCTGTGTAAGTGTGTGTGTAACTGTGTAACGACTGTGTAACTGTGCGTGCGCATTCGAGCACAATTTGTAACCGTGTCGTCACGTCATTGAGCTTGCATCTAATCTCCACATCGGCACTCGACAAGGACCAATCATGGAAAAACATATAAGGCCATTTAACTCGCGTAAAAATACATTCAAGAATTTTTTTCGTCAGTCATTGAAAGGTGGAACGTATTACCACCCGACGCTATCAATGCCGGAACGGTTGACCGCTTTGTTAAGAAGGCAGAATTGGGGTTCACTTCATCCCTGGAACAGTAAAGGCGTTTGGAAAATGTGAGCAGTTGCCGTCAAAATTAACTAGAAGACGTCTCATGAATTTAGAAACATTTCCTCTTCCGGAAACTGCCTGCCTGCATTGGTGTGCTCTTGAACGAGTCCTCCCAAATAGAAAAGGCTTCATGTGAACAGGTTGTGGCTGTCTTAAACCGAGTAAGACACCTTGTTCGGGATGCACACTCGCCTATACCTTTTGCAAAGGCGATAGCAGGCACAAAGAATCTTTTAACTATCGAAAACAAGCTCTTAATGAGAGTTTTCCGTGTGCTGACAATTCCCGAAACACAAGTAGTCCATTCTGCGAAATGCTACATGAGGAGCTTATATTCCCGGATTACGAAAATTGCGCTAAATGGACAAAGAGAAGAATGAAGACAGACAATGCGCAACTCACAACTATTTGCGCATAGTTGTGAGTTCCGCATTTTCTGTCTGCCTTCCTCTGTTTGTCCATTTAGAGCAATTATTGTAATTCATATTGCACCAACGAGCCCAACAGCACATTTTACTGAATTATATTCCCGACCAGTTTACTTAGTTTACTTATGACGAGTTGGCCTAGGACGAGTGGGCTTGTGACGAGTGGGACAACACGTATAGTATTCATCGTATATCCGGCATCGTGTATACACAATAGTAAATTTCAGGTCTTTTCCTCCTCCAGGATCGCGCTTCCGTGTCTAGTGTCGCGTTGAGGGACGTGGCAAATGGTGATGTCGAAATTATGTACAGTTTATGTACAGAGGGGCGGTCCAAAGGAGGGGTGCGAAGGAAGCGATCGCACACCCCCACCCCCCGAAGAGGTCCTCAGCTTCTTATTTTTTTGTTTTTTAAGCATTCCACTTGCGCGAGTTTAAATCCCACTTGTGCGAGGCCGCAAACGTGTTTCGACCATCAGAAATGCGGGCTCGAGCCAGCCGGTGCACCACCTAGGGGCGCCAAAGAGCACTGTGTCGCTAAGTGATTTGTGCGCAAGCGGCTTACACCGCATACGCGCACACGCCTGCATGGTTATCACCTCCTCCACAGAAATGGCGCAAGGAGGGGAGCGGTTCTTTATTCACCGCCCACCCTCAACCACCCCCCCCCCCCAAAAAAAAAAAAAATTAGCCCCCACAAAACCAACCTCTGGGACCGCTACTGTGTACAGGAATATATAAAGCAGATATAGAAGACAACTGAGGTAGCGCGTAGTGGGCCTTAGAAAGCGCTTGCCGTGGTCTAATCGGCGCCCCGGGACTGTGCCCGCGACATGTAGCAAGTTGGACAGCAAAAACCATCTTGTTCTCAAAGGGCCAAAAGCCATGCTTAGCCCATCGATAGCAAGAGGGAACCGCCCGATTCAACTAGGCTGAACCCAGTATCAGAAAAGCTGGGGCACTTTAAAGTTTGCCTGCATTTTCTATGCGAGTTTGGCTCGGGTATGCCCTCTTGCTTTAACTCGTGAGAAAAAAAAAACATGAAAAAATTTCGACCACCAAAGCAACCATCTTCGTCCGGCCAACAATTCATCTCTAGCCACGCTTCGCTATCAACACGCCGCGTAACGGCTACTATTCGGCAGTGCTGCGCTGCACCTGCCTTATCATTCGCAATCGGCTGAGTGGGGCTCGACCGGCTCGACTATCGCGTTGCCACGAAGAAGTCGGCCCTTTTCATTCTACATTGATGCTTGATAAAGAAACGTTGACGCTGAAGCCGGGAACTTTAAAAACTGAAGTCAATGCGGCACGTGGTGGCCAAAGCCTGTATACTACTAGCCATGACCGGGAAAGCTGGACATGGGCGCTACGGCCGCTGTCAGCCGACTGCGCAACTTGTGAAAGAGGCATCACTGGTGGTGAGGGTAGTAATCGCGGTGATAACCGTTGTAGAAGAGGATTCGGCGGTGGCGAGTAGGAGCCCCGGAGCGGCGCCGAGTAAGTCTACTTCACTGGAATGAAAACTGGGGAGTGAGACATATCTTGCACGCTTATATAGTTTCAAGAACATCGATATGTCGTCCGGAACTGTATCTAGATAGGTAAGTTTATGTATTTATTTATTTATTTATTGTACCGTTAGGGCCGGGTAGGGCGTTAAAGAGGGGAGTTAAAGAGGCGCGACTCTCCTTCGCTCTTCTCACAGCTGTCTGAGAGAAGAGCGAAGGAGAGTCGCGCATGCGCAGGTGGCGTGGGAACGCCGCCGACGCCGACGCCGACGCAGCAGGGACATGCCTCAGAGCAAGAGATGCGTCGCATCTAAAAAATTGCGCAGCCAGTAAAGGACGTTCAATCTAGGTTAAGTTTACCTAATTTAAATAACAAAAGATTATGCGACACCCTGTCAAATGCCTTGGAGAAGTATTGGAATATACAGTCAGCGGTTGAACCCCGGTCCAAAATACTATATACAGATTGAATTAAAGAAGCCAGTTGAGTTTCACAACAATATTTTTTGCGGAAACCGTGCTGAGATGCATGAAAAAAAATGAATTAGAACCAAAATGAGCTACAATTTGAGACTATGTGATGTGCTCGATAATTTTGCAAGGAATGCCATAGTTAGAGAAAGGGGGGATACTTGCAAATGAGTCGCTTATCACCAACTTTGGGAATCGGCACCACCTTCCCTACTTTCCAGTCATCCGGTATTTCACCGGTGCGTAGAGACTGCTGGAACATTTTAGTCAAAATTACAGGCGAATCCATTTTAGGGAGTCGCGTTTGAACGGAATTAGCGTTAGGGAGTAGCGCTTGAATGGAATTGGGAGACATTTATGTTTGCTCAACTATTTCCAACCTCGTTTTAGAGGAGAGAGAAAATTCGTGTTTTTCTTGCCCTTACTGTTCATTCCAGTTGTTGAAGCCCCACTTCATTTGTCGTGCCTGTTTCTACGCATATTTTATCTTCTGCATGTCCCTCTACTCTGTTACTCTGTAGGTGAGCAGCCGCGCACGTGAACAAGATAAACGGAGAATTTTGGAAAAAGCATGTTAAAGCGTTGAAAAGCTTCCTACCTACTCAACACAACGCAAAATCGTTCACCCGAGATATCACCACTGCCTACAAAGCATATATGGTCAAAGGCAGTACAGCGGGTTAGCTGGTGACGCACCTGTCGGAGTTTACGCCTTCGACCGACCGTCCAACTTTCTTGCCCGCTCGTTAATTATCTTTACAGCTACTAGAACCCCGTGGAGAGTTTGTAGAGCACCGTGAACACGATATTTTCTGCTCCTGTTGGGGTTTTCGTCAGAAACTTCTTTCAAATAGCGTGAGATCTGGTTGCGTGCACCGTCCTCGCTAACCAGCTTGTAAGTATTGAACGGAAAAACAATTACAACCAATGCGTGGGAACTGTAGCGTGCACCACTATCTCCCTCGAGACGCAGAGTCGTAAACGTTGAAAAGCTCGTGTGACAAGTTAAACCACGCATGTCTTTCTCATTTTGCAGTCTCTTACCATTTTGAAGCTGACAATCCTCGCCACGTTTGCTCTCAGGTTTTGTGCGAACCACAACTGTTGGCGAGAAACTCGGGTTATACCCACGCAGTAGTTTCCTCGGAGGTCCCTCTTGCAGACTGCTGAAATAATTGGCCCACGGAGGCCTGTTACCCGTTATTGAGGAAAACGCAAGGATCGGCGAATACTGCGAATTGCGGTGACGCGAAGAGGTGAATATCATCCTGTCCAATTGTGGTCCCACCGCTGGCTTGCCAAGAAATCGATCACGTCGGCACTGCAGCAAAACAGTTATTCAGTAGGTTGAAACGGCATTGTCAATGCGCGTTGTGAATTACTTGGGGAATTCGTGAAAACTTGCGAGTTCAAAATATCCAGTCTCCAGTTTTGTGCACACGGTTCGGGGAGTTTGTTTTTGCTTGTGCTAACGATTGGATGCATGCTAACTCTTGTGGCGCTACTTCTAAAATCTTAAATTTCTTGCTTAGTTTTCTGGTGTGCATCCATGAAAAAAATTCGGGAAATAATTCATTACCAGTAAAATCCATTACCAGTAAAAATTTTTTTCCTGACCTTAAGGAATAGAATGTTGCCGGAGCAGTGAAAAAGGCAACTCATTGAAATATAAAAAAAACGTAGCCTTATATCTTTCATACTAGATTCAGTAACAGGTCCGCTCATTGTTACAGTTTCTAACGCGATATTCAAGACACTACCGAGAAAGGATTTTATTTCACAACTACAACCCACATTTGCTGAACACCAAGTTTGATCTTTTTCAACACGTACTGCGCGTAGCGTTTTCCAGAAACGCGCGTGCACAATGGCACGAGCCTTGAAATTGTTCCATTTCGGTCCCGCAAGTCTTTTGTGCCTTTTGTTTTTAACAAAGCTCTCGGTGCAGATGCCTCGACTCGTCCACGATGCAGTTCTAGCGATGAACGAGCCTGGAACTCGCGTGGCTGTGATTTGCTCCGCCGAAGACACCGGCGCAGTAGGAAGGGCCGTGCAAGACTTCGCCGTGGCGGTGACGTTGTGGACTTGCTTAGCACCGAGCCCCTGCTACGATTCCTTTGTTCGGTACATTACTCAGTCCCCGATCTTTCGCAGGCCAGCCCTGGTTATCGTACCCACACCTGAAACGATGCCCCGTCGTATATTTGAAGAAGTTGCACACTTTGAAACTTATCACGCAAGCATTCGATGGATATTTTCGGTTGCAGAACACGCCGACGTCATCGGAAAGCTTTCGGGGCACGTGTGTCAGGTGGTCACCGTCACTGAGCAAGAGATCAACGCTCCATCTGACGAGTACAAGCACTGCACAAGCCGCAAGGTGTTACGAACATCGGACGAGGTGCTATCGCATTACGCTTCCCCTCAGGGAATGTTCCCTAAGCACCGCAAAGTGCACTATGCTATACGTGATAGGCCTGGAAATTATTGTGGCTACGTTGTTCACGACGACGTCTACGCAATGCGAAAAGCGTACACGGCTTTAAACAATACATTGATTTTTGTCTGCAACAGCACGGGGGGCACAGGTTCCCTTATTCTAGACCGTACTGTGGACGTAATCTTCGGACCCAACGTTGTGAATTGCGGCCTTTCTGGCAACGTGAGTTACTCTGGCTACGGATGTTTCCTCTACGCCTATGCCACGTACCCACCCATTCGCATATGCTTGGTGGTGCTGCCTGCGCGTCCGGTTCCTCCATCCTTCACTAATACATGGCTTGGTTTTTTTGGCCTGTTCTTCACCTTGCCGTTTTTTGCCGTAGTGTACACTGTGGTATTCCGAATCAGGGGCCATTTGTTCCGGGAACCCCCCGTGCACCTCTCGGATACAACCGCTTTCTTGGTGAGCGCGTTTCTGGGGCGAGGTCCACCACCCGAATCAGCGTCGGTGTTGGAGTCGAACAGAGTGATGCTTGGCGCATTCATCTTTGGCATGTTTTTCCTGCTGAACGACGTGCAGAGTGGAATAACGGCTTCTCGAAGTGTTCCGGCGTATGTTTCCGAAATCCGTAACACCGAGGACTTCGTGGCTCTGCTCACAGCAGGCCGTATCTTGCCGTGCATGTCTCCTATGACCGCAGACGCCATTCGGAAATCTCCTTCGAATGCTTCACATGTACAGACGGTGCGGAGAGCGCTCGAGTCCTGTGTAGAAGGTTGCTCTGAAGGCCAGTACTGCTTCCCCAAGATCGCAAGGAGAACTCATGCTGGGCTCGGGGCCTGCACGAAAGCTTCGATGCGTCGGCAGCACTACATGGGTGTCGTCCAGTCAGAAGATACGTTCATGGCGTTCCTTGCACTGTCCCAAGCGCACGGGAAGTTTCCGGCCAGGTAAGCTGAACGTGCAAATGGTTGATGTGGGAGAGTTGGTTCGACATAAGTGAAAAGGGCTTAGAGGTGCAAAAAATGAGGCACAAAAGAAACAAGCACGACAGACAAGGAGCCACTTCTAAGTCAACTATAACTTTGAAGAAAGAAACTTGATATCAATTAGGCGCACATGACGTCACGAATTACGTTCTGGTTCCCTTTCCATGAACTGTCTCTCTTAAAGGGCAATGAAAAGTTCGCGGATACTCTTCTCATCAGCTTTTTTGGTAAGGTACGCCTGCATAATTTTCCAACTCCGACTTATCGCTAGCCCTACTCAGAAATATCATTTGCTCTAACATCGGAAAGCACATGCCCCTTTCGTAATGATATGACATGTGGCCGCCAGCATTGTTTTTTAAAGTCAGATTCTGTTCACGCACTCGGCCTAAAAAGTAGCGGTCTGCCTGGCCTATGCGATGTCTGGAGCAAATCATGTGGACTTGATAAAGAACAGTTTTTATGCAGTCATGGGCTTGTTAGTGCACTACGTAGCCTTTGTTTCGGACATCTTTGGGATATCTTTGACAAATTGCTTGGTGTACAAAAAACATTTACTCCGTTCCCCTGCGCAACGTTTCTCATGCCATGTGACACACGGTGCCAGTAAAAAATGACACGAACCTTCTTCTTGTCAATTAATAGTGCGTGCCTCGTCCTTCTATTTTCGGTTGTGCTACATTTACTGCAAAACAAATCCCACAAACCAGACAAAATCAAACTACGAAATTTTGTTTATTTTTGCTGTTCAATCTGGCAGTCAGAGCTTGGTTGTATTTCGCGGTTACAGGATCTGCTCAAAGCGGCCTTTAGGTCACAGCTTTTTTCATCAATCTTCAGAGTGCGCAATCAAAAGAAATATGGAAGTTGCTTGTTCGGCCATGGCTGTGGCGGTGCGGTGGAGTCTTCGCCTCCTCCTGGACGTAGAAAACTTGCATTACAATATTTCTGATGTAGGCCTCTTCGAGGTTCGGCGGACAAGAATGAACGCCTACGTTCAGCTCAATTTCAATGGAGCACTCTTAACAAAATTGCTAGTAAAACAGTACGAACGTCTCTATTTACTAACTCCTTACGAACTTTACCGGACGTAGGCTCGAAGAATGGACCCTAAATGCTGTCGTTACTAATCGAGACCGTCCACTTTTTAACTGGTGCTTGTTTAATACTAACATTCATTGATAATAACAAAATCCTATTACTCATTGAACATAATAAATACAGCACTTTTCCCACTATAGCTTACGATTAAAAACATTTTTGCAAATCCATATGCTGACTTGCATAGGCTAACATCAAAATGCAGAATTCCAAAATTATCGCTAAAAAGTTTGATTTTTGCGACAAGCCCGCCGTCTCTATCAGAGGACTTTCCGCTGCTGGCCATAAACACAAGAACTGCAGATGCATTTTTGCAGGAACTAAGTTGTTCTCGCCATCCTATAGACCTTATGTGAAATTGCTTGGTTAATTATCTAGCAACACTGATGTAAATAATACCATCCGCCATATTGGTACGGGCGACAATTGGGAAGTCTCGTATTACTCGTACTGTGGAAGAGCAGGTGACGGTAACGCGGTATGGCCCCAAATAGGCGACGTTTTCCGGGTCCCGACCGCGGATTGTGGACGAAGGACTTGTCTGCACTTCCGACTGTATCTGAGGGCTCATACCACTCGTGGTGCTGCGCCAAATACCACTCCGAGCGGCAGCAGGACAGGGCATACCGCCTAGCCACCGAGACCAATGTTCGCCTTTATCGGTGCGGACCAACACCTGCGACTCGCAGTAAGTAAATCCTTGTTTGTTTTTTCCTTGACCCGAGTTAACCGGTATGAGCATTTGTATAGCACTCTGTTCACCGTTGTTTACCATGCAAATGCGTAGCGGGGACCCTGTTGCAGTAACTCTTAAAGAGGAAAGCAACATTAAGCAGACTGTGCCGCTAGTGGGTGGATTAGTTATTTTCAAATGCTGTACATCGAATTTACTGCATGATTTTTGGAGAAGATGTTTACGGAAAGGTTGCGGCCGTTTTCTGTGACGGTCGTCCACCCACGCGTTTGCCGCAAAGCAATCGCGCTTTGCGGCGAAGTAAACTACAAAAGTGCACATTAAGCATTGTTTTTTTGTGTGTGTTTTCATTATTTATTGCGCATGTTCTGCCGCAAAAATCTGTTTGTGTGTCTGGCTTCTCCTTTTTTGGCAGTGGGGTGGTTGTGTTTGTTTCTAAAGCGCATGTTTTCAGTGTGCCCGAACAGATAATACATTAAAACCTCGTTATCTCGAACTTACTGAACTAAGATTTTAAAATTCGATTGGTCATTGGTATAGCCCGGATGTTTGCCTGTTTATCTCGAGAAGTTTTGGAAGTGAGCTCCAGGTAATCATAATATTGCTTGCTTAAGTTATGACGAACACAATTATGCGGGAACTGGTATCATTACCCACGGTGAGGTTTATTGAAGTTTATAAATGTTAAACTTCCTTCTCTTGAAAATACATTAACAAAGCATGCAGCGATACTTACACGCTCGAACTTGAAAGACAATTTTGACATCATTGCTGTTTGAGGTGTAGAATATTGCCCTTGCAACAGTGTAAAGTAAGACACAAAATCTGGTCATTGTGAGTCTGTTCCTTGCGGCCACTGCTTTCTGCTCTGTCCATTTACCATAAACTGTAGCGGGCTAGTCCTGTTCTTCCCTGAGTGCTATTTACTGTTACTCTCTCTGTTCCTGCAGGTTGGGACTCATTCATGTGCTCAGCAGCTGCTTTCGCTCCCAGAAGAAAAGGGGCCGGCCCTATGTTTTGTGCCTCACGTTTGAGACGGACAGTGGGGCTTTGTGAGGCAGCGTGCGATTGCCCAGCGGGTTGCAGTGGAGCATGTAGTCACATCCTGACGGCTGTGCACCTACTCGTCCTCTTGCAAGCCCAAGGTTTTAAAGGGCCACTGAAGTGAATTTGTCAAGCTCCCATTTTTGCTTGCACTGCGTAGATTGGCTCAAATTAACACACTTTTCATCGTTTATCCGGTTGATAAGTCGGTAATTATTTTACAAAGCGTGAAAGAAGAAAAAAAACCCGCCCGCATCTTCTCACGGGGGGAACTAGAGTAAATGCGTCGCAGAGTGGTGGGGGTATCGCGTGAATGTTGCGTAATTGGGTATGGTTTGGGAATGCTTAATTGTGATATCGTCTTTATTATTCTTATTTAATGAATGAAGGAGAAGCGAAGGCAAGGAGTGTAAAGTTAAAGTCTGTCTTTATTGCTTGGTGCCGTCAAGCAAAGCGTCAAGTCAAGCGAAAGCCAAGCAAAGACGCCCTTGACTGAATTCCGAACGCGCGCTCCGCCGCTTATATACACACCGCCCGCGTTCGAGGGAGAGGAGTACGGGGGAGAGACGCGCATGCGCACACTTCCGTACACAAGCGCGTGAACTTTCCACGCACCCACCACGCCGTTATCACGTGTACACGCCCTGCCGCCGTTAAAGGAGCCATGAAGAGAAAACAAAAGTTTGGTTCATTCAAAAGATTGCCTCGTTAGAATCATACTGACACCACTTTTAACGTAAACTTCGCTCAAATAAGCTACATAATTAGGAAAAAAGGGAATGGTCATGCGACCCACCAGCTCATTTCCCGCAACAGAACCTATGATGTCATTCGAGCCAGCTCTGCGATTGGCGGAGGCCGGCAGAAGCAGACGGAAATTAGGTAGAGCTTACAAACTAGCCGAACGAGCGATTTCCGCTTAAATTTAGAGCACATTCTTTACAAAGCAATAAGAATGATGGGACAAACAGTGGAAGTTACGAAAGCACATGTAAACATAGAAGTACTGATGCGTACTGCTGTTCGTACTGCGCACAGCATGCTTGGTTTAGCTGCACAGCACTACGGGGCTTGGGGTTGTCTCAGACGACACTGGCCGATTGGGGAAAGCAACGGTGTCTTACGTGACCACATTTGTCGAGCGAGCACTGTTTCAGGGAACGAATATTTTCTCCCAGAACAAAAACAAGCCAGGTTTATATACAGGCTAAAACAAACCAAACGCTTGCCACGGTATGGTGGCGCCGTCTAGGTTCGGGTAACGTAAAGAAACGCGGGAACAAACCAACACCGCTGTACAGGGTGGAGACAACCTTTTAACGGTCCCGTGCCTCCGCAATTGGGCCAACGTGCTCAACGCGTTGCTATTTTCGTTTCCCACGAGACCTAGCAACGCGAAACAGACAATATGATTCAAACTTCTTCAGTAAACGGCGTTGCGGCGATAATTTTAGCGTGGTTTTGACACAATGACTTGCTTCAGCGGCGAGCGAGCGACCCAAAATGGCGGCGCCAGCGTATACGTGTCTCTACCCTGTACGGCGGATGCGTGAATGAAGGAATTCTAGGCTGCAGAGCGGTCGGTTCCTGTGATGTCAGACCCCGAAAACAAACGATTTAGCGGGAAAATCAAAATTTTAACCTAAATTGTTTAATTTCTCAGTGAATAAAGCATCGTTTGTATCCGGACAAGTGCTGGGGGCACTATAAAACACGAAATCTTTGGAATAAAACCAAGTTGCATTTTCTCTTCATGGCTCCTTTACCTGTTGAGCGCGACGCAGCGCACGGGTAGCTACGACGCATGCGCGCATAGACGCGCTCCCCCCCGCACCGCCGCAGCTGTTGTTGAGAGCGACGGAGCGCACGGGGTACACGCGCTCCTCCCGCACCGCCGCACCTGTTGTTGAGAGCGATGAGGGTACGGGGGAGAGACGCGCACCTGGGCCTCGACGCGACGCGCATGCGCAGTGAGCGTGTGGACGGCGCCGACAACATCGACGAGTGACATCGCGAGCCTAAGAAATGCTCCGCATTTAAAATGCCCTGCGCTGTTAGCGGCGGCCGCACCAACTAAAGGCTGTGACGACGGGAGGAGACGCACCGTGATTGGACAATGTCCAAGGTTAGCATTCAAACAAGTTTCGGTTTTGGTTCTGTAAAACAACATGCTTGATATCCGACGGCATTGTTGGATGGGCATTTTCGATATCTCTCTAATCGTCGTACCGCGCTTCTGCCATGTTGTCGGCTGTAAAATGCACAAGATAAGCCTCCCAGGACGGCTTGGAATCGTAGCAATCGCAGTGGATGAACGCCCTCCGCGTCCCCGCAGACGCTGAAATGCCATGCGCTTTTCCCCCATATTTGGAGCTTGCCTCACTCATGCCCATATCGTAAAAAGCGTGGTAGGTCATTGAAACAAATGTGGTAGGTCATTGAAACAAATAAAGAATTTTCTCCACTTTTTTTTCTCCACTTTCTTTCTTTCTTTCCAAGTTTTTTATCTGTGTCAATGACCTGCCACATCCTCCCCTTTGCTTTCCGAGGTTTTCTTGACTGCCAACTCTTATTTCTGTCTTATTTTCAAGGAGCCCCTCATTTCCCATTCTGATTCGCTACATGCAGAGCGAGGGCCTCTGTTCTGGCAGTCTTGGTGCCATAGGAAGCTTAAGAGGGTTCAACGCTGGTCGACCACTCTCGACATGTCGTAGACACTCGAGTCACGGCCCGGGGGTTAAAAAGAAGGTCCCCTTCACCGCGAGTAGTCCGAGTGGCGCTGGCAACCACCCCCAAGCTCAAGAAACAAAAATACCTAAACATAAATACCCCAGAAAGTGGAGGGGAAAATCACCCCGCCGGTAGCGTAGTGGTTATCGCACCAGACCGGTATTCTGGAGGTTGTGGGCTCGGATCCCACCTGGTGGGCAATTTTTCTCCACTTTCTTTCTTTCCAAATTCTTTATCTGTTTCGATGACCTACCACATCCTCCCCATTGCTTTCCGAGGTTTTCTTGACTGCCAACTCTTATTTCTGTCTTATTTTCAACGAGACCCTCATCGCACAGTATATGTATGTATGCAGTGGTGCACCCACGGGGGTGTTTTGGGGGTTGTAACCCCCTCCAGATGTCCATCGACCCAATTCCCCTCAGCACGCCCCACCCACTGAACCGAAACCGATGTTCACCGAGCTCAGTGTGTAGTCTCGGAAGCTTTTATTATTGGACATTCGCAGTTAAATCTCGAAGAAGAAATTGTATGACCGGCATTAAAAAATAAAACTGGAGCACGAGGTTTTAGGATTGTGCTTTAAAGACTGTGGGGATTAACTTGCGTATAACTTGAGATAGTTTAAGAAAAAGAATGAGAAAAAATTTGTGACACAAAAAGTGTCCCTGGACAGGAAATTTCTGAATGCTTAAGAATCCCTGGGGGTTTTAAATGATTCCGTAGCCCCCCTCCCCCCTACGGCACGCCTCATAGCCCACGGTAAACCGCAAATAGTAGCATAATTGTTGTAGGGCCAGATTATACCAGTTTCTGAACTTTGTGCGGAACTTCCATCACGAGATTTGAATCATTCGTCGTCTTCTAGAAAAAAAAAAAGACGCTGAAGTTTCCCGTAGGTTAGGGCTCAGTATTGTTGAGCTTCGCTGGCCTCAAATCAAATCTAACAAGATCATATCTAAGTTGTTTTATTTCATTTGAAAGCTTAAACTACTGTTTTTCCTTCAATACTAAGCACTGTAAGAGCCCTCCCTCTCCTGTTCAATAAACAAAAGGTTCGGTTTTTCTTTATATATATCGCCTGATTTTGTAACGTTAAAACGAGGAAGGCAGCAACGCTTCGTGCGCAGTTACGAAAACTTGTGATCACGGATAACAATGATGTTTTGTTGAATAGGCTTACAGAATTATGCGTTAATTGGACTGTTTAGTGCAAATTGTTCCAACCTATACGAACAGATTGTTCACTTGCAGATAGATGAACTTTGAGTAAACTTTCACATTCAGACGCATTTTAAGTTTAGGCCCTGTCTTTGTTCCTCATAATTGGCTTCGCCGTGCAAACCGTATTTTGTAGTTTGTAGACAGGTGAACAGCCTTTTTTTAGTATCTGCTATAGCAGCAAATATGTGTTGCGAAGCCCTCGTTGCGTTTGCTGTCTTTCCCTGTTGTTTAGAACTACTTCGGGCGTCAAGGCCCCCGTTTTACTAAGAAACGCATGTAGCCTATGTTTTCACGCCGACCGACTGGAAGGCGCGGCTATTACGGGGTGAGGACACGGTCCTGGCCGAGGGTCACAGGGGATCGGGTATCCGCGTTGTAGAAGATTCCGCACCCCCTGTTGTGTTCGCTCCGGGCTCCGAGCCCTCTCTCTACTTCCCACGGCCGTCCCTATTCTTTCCACTCCTTACTTTCCTGTTTTGTCCCAATTATTTCGTCTACGTCAATAATTCGTTCGCCGGAGCGCGCGTTTTCGGGTTCAAACTTTGTGTCTGTTAGCGTTGGGTTCCTTTGTTGTTGGCGGGACCATGGTTGATGGGTGTTAAGAAGCGTCTCCCCGATTGACCGCGGAAAATGTGTCCACAATTCACTTTTCTTTTCAATGACCCGTTCCAAACAAATCAAAGCCCTGTCCGCTGGGTTCACGGTGAGCAGCTACCTGCACCGGGGTCTCAGTTCAGAAATGCTGCCGCCCGTCGTTGGTACATTAATTACTTCGGGACACCTTCATCATCAACTATGCTCCGTTTAGTTCTCTTGCTCTTGTCGCAAGGGCCCCCGTTATAATTGCGTTTTTCTTCTTTCAACTACCTTTTCGGCCGCCAAGGCCCAGGTTTTCTAACAAAAAGCATGCGGAGTGTGTCTTCGCGCGCCGACCGACCGGAAGAAGCGGCTGTTACGGGGAGCCATCGGCCCAGCTTGGGTTACAGCGCGGCAGCGGCGTTCCACACCCCCCGTGGCGTCGGCACTGGGCGGTTACGGGCTCCGGGTACTCGGTGTAGTTCAAACGACCTTGCTGTCTTTTCCACTGTTTACTTTGGTGTGTTTTGTCTGAACTACATTCTCTAATCAATAATTCTGCAAGTGCGCCTTCTCCAGTGCAAACTTTGTGCCTGCGTATCATTGGTCCTTTTCTCTTTGGCGGGAACATATGGCTGATTGGTGTTCATAAGCGCCTCCCGTATTGGCTGCAGAAAGCGGGGCAAGAATTCGCTTTTCTTCCGCGGGTCCACAAGTAACTGTAACGCCGCTCCGCCGGCTTCAAGGGGGCCCGCACCAGGAAATCATTCGAGAAACGCTGCCGCCCGTCGTCCGGCCCTTTCGCCACGAGACCGTATAGCAGTCAGCCATGTCCCGTTAAGTACTCGTGTTCTCTTTACTGTTTTTCTCATTTAATGTATGAATTGTATTGTTTCAAATTTGTATGTGTGAGAGATAAGACAAGGTCATCAGTAAATTAAATCAGTTAACCTTGAAACTTCTTCAACGTCTCGACTGCTTCACCGCTGGACCAACGTGCTACCGTAGCGGCAGTTATTGGCCAAATTTTGTTGCTACACTCTCTTCACTACTTTCTGGTTTCATGTAATAAGTGCATTGTTTGAAAGTTGTATGTGTGAATGGTCTACCAATGTTATTAGTAAGTTCAACCAGTTAACATAAAAATACAGAAACTTCTGGACTGCTTCCCTGCCGATCACCATACTACCATAGCGGCAAAGGAGGGACAATATTCGTCGTTACGTAATAGTCAACTGTACTGCAAAGTTTTTCTCTCTGCATTTTTGTAAAAATAAACGTCACGAGGAGACTGCACGTGCTTTACTCTTGGATTGACTTCATCAGTGAAGAAAGCACAGAGCAATGCTCTAATTGCATTTCCTCCCCAACCTCATCTCCCGTCATCCCTTCCTTCCAATTCTACATCCAAACTTGGGTCCAGGGCTTCGGGCAATGGCAAAAGGCTTCGCGTATCTTCTTTTTTTATGTGAAGGTGCATTCATTATTATATTTCTCCTGCAGGCGAATTGTATAGGTTACGGTGGCTGATTTAATGCGTAATTATTTCCCGCAAAAATAATAAAAACTCGGCTGTTCTTTATAGTTTTTTATATTTTATTCTTTGTGGTTATTTATTTTTATTTTTCTGTATTACTTACATTTGTCATTATATTTCTTCTTTTACATTTTTACATTTATATATTATCGTATTTTTCGTATTTTATATTTGTTGTCAAAATTTCAAACCCCGAGACAAAAACCTGGGTGCGCTAATGTACGTATGTATGTATGTATGTATGTATGTATGTATGTATGTATGTATGTATGTATGTATGTATGCAGTAATCAAAACTATAAATTTTTATTCGACCTTGTTTCATAGTATGCGTTGTGCAATAGAACGCCGCAGTAGGAGCTGTTTTTTTATAACGGACAGTGGACGCCGCTTTTTTGCTCCACGAAGCAAGGCAGTCTTAGAGCTTAAAATCTTGTATTGTCCTCTGGGCGACCCATTCTCATCGGTAAACGTTCCTTGTTCCGTCCTTGAATGACCTTGTGGTATCCAATGTTGCAGGCACCAGCACCGGCGCCTGCTGCTGGCCCTGCAGGAGTCCGGCCTGACCGACTGGAAGGGCTCTCGGCTGCCTCCGCCACCCAAAACGGGCAGGCTCGTCTCTTTTGACATGCCGCTGCACAATTACGTACTCATTTACGCCGCTGGCTGCGCTGTGTCCATGGTCGGTCTGGCAGCGGAGGTCATCTGGCGCCTCCACGTCATGGCGGCTGAATAATTTGCCAGTTCATGATGTTTGAGCCTGGGAGTGGCGCTGTAGACAAGAATGGTGTGGGTCACGGTGTAAGATATATTATTAGGTGAGGACACAGCTTACAAAACGAACGTGTGCTCTTCGTTTTGATAAAGTCGCCAAACTGGCGCCGCTGAGACCGTTGATTGCAGCGCCCTCTAGCGGCAGAGAAAAGAAGCTTCCCGAGCACCGCCCACTCGGAGGTGTTCGCATCTCTTCGGCTCCTTGTCGGGCCTTCTCGGCAGCTTCCGTAACCGGCCGTCTGCTCGATTTCTGCTCGCCGCAGCTTGGCTGGTTGCGCCGGCCGGGGGTGCAGACGATAATTTGAAGAAAGCCGTGCGAAAGCCTTTGCGCTCGCCCCAGTGTTTCAACGTGTTCTAAGCATGTGTTTTGAGTCGATAACAATCAAAAGAAGGTATAAAACACTAAACCGAAAGGAATGTGTACCGCGGCAGCCGTTGAGGGCTCACACAAGTGAGATGTTATGCTGCGCTTTTTATGCTTGCGCAAAGAAAAAACGGGATGCAAATGTTTTATTGAGTATGTACTGAAACGGATGGCAAGAAAACGTGACAGTAATTAACGTTACCTGCGATCCTAAACGAATGAATGCGTGCTCTGCAGCCATCCCCAGCAGAAAATGATGCTACTTGCGGTCAGCATTTTTCTGAGAGTGCGGTTGCGCGAAAGGGTTCTTTTTGGTGCATTGATTGGATGTACTACTGAATGTCGAAGAGGTGCGCGCTCGCAAACGATGCAGTGCCGTCGACTTTACCGTTGGCTACAGCCCCCCAAGCTACTCCGTACAAGCAGCGGCAAAAGAAAGCGTCCGCTGCTGGAACAACGCCCCGACATACAAGGAAAGTAGGCAGTTTGTGAATTGCATTAAACTGGCGGCGAGTACGCTCATGTTTCTTCGTCGTAAATGACGATGCACAACTGGGGTAAGTCCATGCACGAAGCAGCGGAGGTGAATCGATGTTGTCAAACTCACTGCCGGTGTCCAATGTTCTGAGGAGCTGCGCGCACGTCTCAATGAACTTAGGACGCCCGAAATCTCGCAGCTGTTTAAACAATGCAATAAATTACGCGTTAAGATCGCGTTGTGTAAGCTCACAAGATGAGCTCAAACAATGTTGTTTTACACGCATGGCGCTGGGGCCTGCGAACCACCTGGCTTCGGACAGTCGTTGTTCAAGTCACTTGAAGCCTCGGTCGCTTCGAAGCTTAGTTAAGAGTTCCGCCACCAGGTGTCCTTTCAATCAAAGGTCCACGCGCGGCGCCAAGGTGCCACCAACTCTATTTGGCAGATTTTTGGGCTGCTGTGTCCGCACCTAAAAGTATATGTTACACCGTGGTGTGGGTGTATAAGGCAGGATGGCTAACTTCGCCGCAACACGCTTACTGTGCATAAACGCACAAATGTGCACCCAATTAAAAGAGGCTGTTTTACTGTGGCTAGCGTATTGTTCGAATATTCGCCAATATAGGAACCGGGCGGCCGTTGTAGGGTCTGATAAGGTGTCGGCACCCTTCGCCAGACAGTTACGGGCCCTTTTCTTCCTACCCCCCCCCCCCCCCCCCCTTCAAAGCCTCATCGCATCGCAACGCGGCCGTTGTATGGCACCAACGTGGCTTCATGGAACAGCACCGCAAGTGGAATACCGGTGGTGGTCAGCGTGGCGTACTTGTTCGTGGTTTTCCGTCGTTCTGCAGTGCGGCTTGCAAAGCCTAAATAACCACGAGGACGGAGCACTTACGCGGCCCGGCTCTTCATCGCAGCTCGCCCGCGGTTGTGGTGTTACGCAGCGTACGTCATGCACCCAAACGGAGTCACGCGGCGCTGCGCACCCAGTGGCTTCGAAAAAAGTTCCGCTTGTTCCTAGATTCAGATTTTCTGCCAAAAGTTAAGAGGATACTTAAAGAGGAAGTTTATATAGACAGAACCGTTCCAAATTCCTGGAACCGCTGCCACTTATGATTCGAGGCCGAAACTTTTTGTAAAATGCCTAATTTTTTACTGATTCCGTATCAAGCCTATTAGAGATATAAGCCTGCACTAAGGGAAATGAAACGCTTTAAGCGATACTTCATTATGCCTATAAGTTATACTTAGGATGTAACTAGTTACTTCTTACGCGTTACGGGTAACTAGTGACTTTTTCAGTAACTTGTAACTGTAACTAGTTGCTTATAACTTAGAGGAAATTGTAACTGTAACACTGCTACTTTTTTCGCAGTAACTTTAACTGAAAATACCTTTACAGTAACTCCTTTTTTACGCTTTCCACTTTTTCGGACCTACTTCGAACCTGTATCCCCTCAACCTTGCACCTTTCCACAGCAGGGCTTCACTCTCAGTTTAGGAGCGAAGGTCGCTAAGATGATTATCTTACCTGAAGAAGACCGAGCTGATTTCTTTTTAAGTTTTCCTTCGTCCTGAGTCGTGCGGAAACAAGAAAAAAAAAGAAGCTGGTAATTAGACCTCCGCCAGGGAGGAAGCTGGCCTACCCTTCTAAAGCAGACCAGAGTAGAGGGGCCTACGGAGAACAAGGTACCTACAACGACACCAAGGGTGCGTTAACAAAAAGTTGGTGCGACTAAATGAAGCGCGCAGTACCATCGTTTGTGTAGGGCTTGAGTGCCCCGTTTGGGGTTCCCTCCTTCTAAGGTTTTACAACACGCAATTTTGACTAAAGGCCTTCGCGCGTCTCTATTAAATTAACTTTATCGTTTGGTTTTGTAATTCATTACGTAGTTTTAACGAGAAAGTAACGAGTTACTTTTTCGCTCTAACAGTAACTGCAAGTTACCTTTGGAAACGCTGTAACTAACACTGTGTGAGGTGACGGGCTCGTTTCGATGACTACGGTGACGTAAGCGGGAGAACATGACCACTAAGGGATTGCCCTCGTCCAGCCTTGCCGAAGAAAAAGAAGCGGCAAGTCACACGAGGGGAGAACGTGGCCACAACCGAAGAGCTAGGGAGCCAGGTGAGAACAGAGGAGAGTGCCGGGAGGAGTGGACGGAGCAAGTTGGAGGAGCGTGACGTCCAGGTTGAAGACTCGAAGCTCGTCGGGGGCGCGTGACGTTGGCGTGCGCCGTTCTTCGAAGTCCCGCAGCCTGCTGCCCGTCGTCGACCGGCAGTGGACGGTTTCCTACTGCTCGCTGCTACGGGGTGCCGTATCGTGAGCGGGGGCCTAGCAGACCATTGTCTACAAGGACAACGGTGCGTCTTCCTCGTCGACGTTCCGGCACGTGCGACGATGTCATCGTAGCCGTGCAACGCTTCGTCTTGTCACCAGAACCCACGACGCCCAGAGGACATCGCCTCATCGCCTTGAACCTTTGGTGGGGACTTTCTTTGGTGTTTTCTTTAGAACTACTATTTCTCTGTGTTATGTATATTTGATGTAAACATGAGGGGTGGTTTGCTTCCGGGTGTAAACCTTTGTAGTCTGATGAGTATCGTGTTTCCTTAAGAATATGTTTGTTCCTTCTTCAAGCGCCCACGTCTAGTTATTGGCACTGTGGCAGGTCCCAGTCACCACTGAATACCTGAAAAGAACCTGGGAGGGAGTTTCCCCTTACCACACACTGTTACTTTTTACTGGTATAAAGAGCCCATCGGTGGTTAATCCACAATTTCATTTTTTTTTTTGGGGGGGGGGTGTCGAAACCTTTCTGGAGGACTAATGGAAGGCTGTGTGGGGGGGTATAAATCCCGTGCGTGTTGAATCTTTTTTTTTTTTTTGGAGGGGGATGCCGAATTCATTCTGAGGGATGTTGGGGGGGGGGGAGCTTATAAACCCTTGGAGCCCATGGCTGCAATATAAGGGCGCATTCTGAGGTCCGTGCCTATATGATTGTTGTAACGCTAAAAATGGCTGTTTCGGGTTATATGTTCTTTTTGGGGGTTTCCGCTCCTATTTTCTGCAAAAACTGTCGTCGCTTCAGAAGCCAGAAAGTCGGAGTTTGTGTCACGCTGTTTCGAGTAGAATACACGCGGTATGCCAGACACGGTGAGATGCGGAAACCAGTGGTCAAGCCGCTGCCACATCATCCTGAGGTTACCCCGAGTGACTAAACTGGGCCGCCAGAAGCCAGATGGCAGCGATACCTTAGCGAACGTAGACGCCGGGTGTAAGCGTGAGCTTTTTGTTCCATGTTATTCTTTCGCGCTGTGTCCGGGTATCAATGTCGAAAACTTTTGCCTAGATGCCACGTCCATTCCTAACACAATACAAAACACGCAACGAAGGGAATGAACATGACACATCCGCGCATGTACCACGCAAGGCCAAAGATGTCGACCAACGAAAACCACGTGAACATGTGACACACGGAAGTTTTGAGGTGCCATCACAGAAACACGTGCTCAACCAGCAGCCGATCAGGGGGACATCGCCAGCCGTCCAGACGCCGAACGTATAGCACAAACGATGAATGCGAGGAAGAGGTTATAAAACGAGAATCTCCCCACATCTTCGGTCTGGTCGTAACAGCCGTCGACTGCCGTATAGGGACCCGGCATCATAAAGGGACAGGCGACCGATTTTTGTCGCTTATATGTTCTCTAACGCATAGGAAAGCCAGCGTTTTGCATAGACCGGTAACCACAAGCAATTCCTAAACAAATTGGCTGAAATAATTTTAATTTGGCACAAACTTCCTGAAATCGGAAGGGTGGCGGTTCGTAGTGTCGAAACTTGACACTACAATATGTGTCCCTGTCACGTGCCTGCAAACCTAGCAGCTACTGTAAGTGCTGAAACGTTTATTTACGTATTAAAAACCTTTTAACGCATGTATTTGTACAAGGTTAAATTGTATATGTATTTCTAAACAATTTGTTGAAATTTTTAAAGACACGCCGCCCGCCGTCGCTGGCCTCCAGGACGATGGTCGGCCGTTTTGCGTCGCGTTGCGGGATCCGGGCACCCCCCCCCTTCGACTTTGTGCTCGATTCCTTTCTTTCGCGGGACCTGCTACCAAGACAAAAGCGGGCTGCGACATTCCAGCGGACGTGCAGGTGTGAAGGGTGACGTCACGATCGCTAGATCGGACGCGCGCGAGCGATCGTGGCGAGTGGCCGGTGGCCCCGAGAGGGGGCAACAGAGGAACAATGGGGAAGACGCCGGAGCAGGTCTTCGGGACGGCCGGCGGCCGGCGGAGGTTATTTAAGCGAGCGCAAGCGGTCGCTGGGGGCAGTCGGCTGGAGATTCTCGAACGTGCTACGCGGGGAAGGGTCTGGGGGGGGACGCGATTTAGCGGAAGTACGTCGGTAGGCTCGCGACGGAACGACCAGCGCCTTGGCTTTGCCCTCGAGTTCGCCCGTCGCCACGAGTCCCATGGCCGACCCGCTTCCGCACCCCGGGAGCCCCGAAACACGTAAGCGGCTGTCCGGCGAGGCCGGCTCAACCTCGCCGTGACTTTCCGCCGTTGACCTTGCGGGTTCTCCTGGCCTCGTAGAGACTTTCTTTTTCCGTGCTCACCTTTTAAATTTGATTGTTGCACCGGATTAAGATATTCGCCTACTCCGGCTTTTTTCTGGCGTCGAGTGTAGTTAACGGGTTGAGAGTTCTTTTATTTTGTGCGTGTGTCGTGTTTATAGTAGTTGTGTTGAAGAGGGTGATGATGTTGGAGGGCATTTCACGTCTCGTGTACAGCTTGCACAGCTGCGAGATTTTTTTATATTAAGTGCTGTTGTCGGGGGTTAACGATGTTTGTCCCATAGAGTGTTGTTTGCGTGTTACGTACTTGTTAGTATTTTTTTTGTAGTTGCGTTGTCGAGGATTAAACGAGTGTTTGCCTCTAGAGTGTTTCGCGTGTCGCGTACAGTTTTCTGAGTTATGTTTTCGAGGCCGAAGGTTAAGGCGTAGGCCACGGTGGATCGAGTGCCTCCGTAAAGGCCAACTTGTGTATTTCTTTGTCCTTTGTTGTGTTACTATCTAGTTAGCGCCGTGCGCTAGCCTCCCAGCGCGCGCGTGCGCTTAGTGTACGGCAGATTAGTGCCTGCGCGCACAAGCCCAACGGCAGTGTGAAGGTTTCTTTTTTTTTCTTGTGTCGGGCGTTGCCCTGTAATCTCTTGTTCCTGTAATAAGCATGTATCGTTAAAAACGTAGTCGAGCATCTCCGTTGTGATTTCATTAACCCCAGCAATCTCGGCACACGTGAAAACGTACGGGCCGGCCACCCTGCTAAAACATAAATAACTGTTGCCTCACGCCCTTCTTCATTGGTTTTTGTTAGCGGACGCAATTATCCAGGGGAGGGTCATGTGATACTACGTAAACTTCTAAAGTTGGGTATGGGCTACAATGGCATGAGCGCTTTTTGCAGCGATCTACGCTTGGCTCCGCTTGTTATGGGTACGAATAAAACTCTTATAATTAGTATTCAGCTCTTCTTAAAATACACTAAGGGCTACGTAAACGTATTTGACGCTTCTAAGTTTGGGAATGGGCTACATCGACATCAGCGCTTTTTTTCAGCGCTCTGCGCCTGGCTCCGCGCAATCTGAGTAGGAATAAAACTATTAATATTGGTATTCATTCCTACCACTTTAAATTACCTCCACTTGTTTCAATGAGTGTGGTTTCCACGCCAGCCTTAACGCTGGGTTACCTCGATACGTGTGCTTTGAAGAGAAAGGCACTTACGTACGAGATCGATTAGCGTGTGGCCGGGAAAATGGCGTGGCAGTTTACACTTTCCTTCTGTAACCATGATCTTTGTGCCTTCAGTTTTGGTGAGCGGCACTGTGACTGCATGAGAGCCTGATAGCCGAAGCGGAACTCACACGTTTGTAGTGGTCATTTTGTCAAGAGTCAAAGTTATTCGACACCCAACAGCCCAAGCTACAAATCATCCCCCCTCCCGTTCCCATTTTATCATCTGTATGAAATAAAGGCTGGCACCGATAGTTAAAAATGTGGCAGTGTTAAAGGCAGCCTGTGTTTTAATGCTTGAGTATTCTTTACCGGGTACCTAAAAAATCGTGTAATGTCTTGCGAAGAAACCAAAAACGCGCGACTAGTTACCTGAAACAGGGGTGCATAAGCCCGTGTCCTCAAGCACAGACGCATTTCTGACATGCTGGAAGCAGTTTAGATCTGGAGATGTGTGTGCAAAACTAAACAGCAAAATCATCCAGCCCTCCGTTTAACGACGGCGACAGTTGAACGCGAAGCTTTCTTCGTGAAGAATCGAATGGGAAGTGGTCAAAGTCAAAGACGCTGCGATCAAAAGACCAAACTTCGTGCTGGTGAAATTCAAATCTCAGCTAGTGAAAGTTTAAATCCGAAAGGCAACTAAGGAAACCCACACGAGAAAGCTTTGCGATAACCCATCATCGTCCTTAGACGGAGGAGAGCATAATTTTTCTAGCCCAGGGGGCACCTTGTAAATCGACCGCAGCATTCAGTAGTGAAACTGAGTACAGTTTCTCGGCACGCTCCTGTCTCTCGTCCTTCAACCACGCAGGCATTTGTCTTTGAAAATTCATTGCCCAACTAGCCAACAACCATTGCAATTCTCCAACTAGCCAAAACCATTGCAATTTTGCATGACAAGCAATGGTGTTTTACACACTACCATGCGGTATTTATTCTATAAACGATTCCGGATGACTGTACTAAGCGCATTTATGCAAAATAAAACACGTTTCTACCGCAGTAAATAAAGTTACCGAAGCGTCGTTAATCACAATATCAGTTTTGAGATAAATATTTGCCTTTTTCTTGTGCACGACGTCGTTTCGTCATCAACTGCCAAAGATCAGCGCCGCACACACCGGCTGCGCACAACGGGTCAAGTGCACACAGCGGCTTTGTAGGTGCAGTTAGCTGCAATATATGCCTCGATACGCCCAGCTGCATGCAGGCATAAAAAAAATTTCCGAAGGAACGGACTTGTACTTCCAGCTTGACTTCCAGATTGGCGCATATTGAGCATCATCGGCTTCTTGTAATTACTGAGTATGGCCGTAAATCACACACATGGCATGCCTCGTAAAGGTCGCCTCCACGCTCAAGATTTACCGATCTGAAAAAAAGTCATTGTGCTTATCTACGCTTTACAAACCGCACCGCAGCAGAACGACAGAAAGGCATGCACTACAACGCTGAGCTGACCGCTACCGGAATTTCACGGACGAGCGGTTCGTCACGGGCGGCGCTGTTCGCTGAAGCGGCGGTGGTGCCGTACAACGGCCGCCAGGTCCCTATACCGGTTAACCTGGAAGGGCGTTGACAATCTAGTCTAAGGCTTAGTTTAAAGTAATATTGCGTGCGGTCTCATGTTGTTACTCGGTATGAAGAGTGTAGTTTCTGAGTGGTGTTATTTCCAGCAGCTTTGCTGGGCATCCCATTGCTGGGCATCCAGATGAGCCTGATCCACCTAAGGCGAATTTTAAACACAGGCGGACGTTTTTTTACTGGAACTAAACGAAACGCCGTCAAAGCTATTACATGATATATTTTACGTGTTATCTAGGCGTAGTTTGTGGCCACAAGTAATTAAAGATTATGCCGTGATTTCGAGCAATTTTGGGGGGTAAGTTTGGATTTGGCTCATATTGAATTGAACCTTCAAGTTGATGCAGAATTCTTATGAAAATTTTATTTTCACTTTCAAGCATCGTGCGATTGAGTTTTGGAGGAAAAGACATTAAATATACATAACATGGCTTGAAGAACTGCAGAACTATGCATAGAAAGAATGTGACTCCTCTTAGCGCATTTAGCAGCGAATTTCGTATTCTTTCCTAGCATAATTTTCTTCGGCCCTCCTAAAGGCACTCACGAAGGTCGCTCGTATCTTCTTCTTCACCTTTTTTAATGAAGTTGTTCGTACTCTCAGATGGGGGGCGGCGGGGGGGGGGGGGGGGGGGGGGAGTTGCGAGGGCTTGTAAGCGGTGGTTATTTAGTTAAGAGTGGGTACGGCGAGATCGACGGCAACATCGCTAAGCCACTCTTCTGTTTCGTGCAGAGCTTCATGCTCTGTGTGACCAGCATCTTCCCACAGTCTAAATCAGCCGGAAACCCGCTGTTTTTGCACCAACTGCGTTACATTGACGAACCATCACGACAGTCTACTGCGCAGACGCAGGGCATTATCACCCCGCCAATACTGCCGGGCGGCGCTGGAGGTGTGACGTCAGCAGTCCCGTTCCTACTTAAGGCGCTCGTGCCCAACTTCGCCTTCAGTGGGTACGGCCGGATCGACGGCAACATGTCTAAGCCACTCTTCTGTTTCGCGCAAGTTAGTTGTGTCTATAGCTCCTTTAAAAGCGACTGTCGTTATTTGGTGATTCTGCCGTGCCCACGGAAGTGTTGTGAGATTGCCTTGAATTATTAATATGTAGTGACGTGGAACCTAATCCCGGCCCGACTACCGAGGAATTGTTGGCTATACCTTTATAAGGGCAAAATCTTCTACGCAGCGAAGTAGCAGACCTGAAAAACAAAACTGAAGGAATGATAACCGACATTACATGTAGGGTTGCTGAAATAGAAAAACATGTGGCGGAACGGAGCGCGAAAACTGCTAGGTTAGATGACCTTGACAACCTCGTGAAAATGCACAAAAAATCTATTGACTTCCAGGCTAGAAAATTAACTGATCTTTAGGATCGAGGAAGGCGTTTCAATTTTATTGTTTTTGGCATCCCGGAGGATGAACGCGAAACCGACTCAGAACTTCGGAAAAAAAATCCCGCCTCCCCTCGCGGGAACCCCTGTGGAGATGCGACGCATAGGGGGTTCCCGTTGCAGCGTTGGACAGCGGAGGAGCGGCGCTGGAACGATGGAGCGGAGCGGCGCAGGCACCGCGTTTTATAGCGAGCATAACGGTGAGGGGACGCGCCGGCGCCAGTGCGTCTGCCGCGGCTATGACGCAACACAATCCAACACAATCCACTTTAATCCAATCCAATCCAAACCCAAGCCAAGCCAAGCCATGCTATACTTTTATAAGGGCAAAATCTTCTACGCAGCGAAGTAGCAGACCTGCAAAACAAAACTGAAGGAATGATAACCGACATTACATGTAGGGTGTATGAAATAGAACACGTGGCGGAACGGAGCGCGAAAACTGCTAGGTTAGATGACCTTGACAACCTCGTGAAAATGCACAATCCAATGCCCCTCGCGAGAGAGTGTCCGCTATCGGAAAGGAGAGGAGAGGGGTGAGCGGCGGAGAGCGGCGGAGAGCGCAGCTGGCGCGGCGAGGAGAATGGGGGAGGGGCGGACGCCGCCAACAACGCCGACGACGCCGGATGCAGGGACAAGGCGAGTGAATGCGATGCAGTCGCATCTACAAGATTATTTCTAAAGTTTTTAAAGACAAACTGGGCGTGCAATGCAAATCTATCGCCAGAATTCACAGACTTGGCAGACCAGGACCTAAACGCCCGGTTATCTTGTATTTTCAGGACTTCGCTGAGAAACAAGCAGTTCTGAAAAATTGCGGCAAGCTAAAGGGCACTATATAAAGTGAACGTACACAATGATTATTCAAAACAAACAGTAAGGCGGCGAAAGTTGCTTTGGGATAGCGCGAAAGCCGATAAAGCGGAGGGTAAAAGGCTTTTTTGTTCAGGACAAGTTACGTATTGATTGATTGATTGTGGGGGTTTAACGCGCCGACGCAACGCAGGCGATGAGGCGCGCCGTAGTGGAGTGCTCCGGATTAATTTTGACCACCTGGGGATCTTTAACGTGCGCCGAAATCTCGTACACACGGGCGTTTTTGCTTTTCGCCAAGTTACGTATTGACGATGATATGTATTATTTGAGTGATGCGACGAACACGCGTGAAATAATAAAAAGCCTTCGAAGTAATCCAGAGCTAGTTAGGGACGGTACCGATAGCACGGTTACCCAGATCCAGCAAAACGAGTCATGAACTGCTACCCAAAAACAGGTTAGACTTATCGACATTAAGGCTCGCAGCATTGTCAACAAAATCGACCAACTTGAAGCGCTACTCTTGACCCACAACCCGCACATTGTTTTAATAACAGAAACTTGGCTACCTGGAGAAATTCGTGATGAAGACTTGGTTCCCCCTGCTTACAAAATTTTTCGAAAGGGCAGGTCAACCAGGAAGGTGGAGTTGCCGTCGTAATTAAAAGTAGCATTCAAGCCACCTGTTTGCCCGAAGTAGCGGACAATGAATGTGTATGTCTTAGGCTTTCAATATTTGGCTGCTCTTTTGTGTTGTACGCAGTTTACAGAGCATCCAATGCTGCACCTGATTGTTTGGTGAATTTACAAGCTCATACGCTAGCATATATCAATCAAAAAGTAATTATCGCAGGTGACTTTAACTATCCCGACATCAGTTGGGGCAAATTGAAATCTCAGTCCGATCCTGTAGGTTCTAGTGTGCTGCTAGATATTATGCTTGACCCAAGTTGTTCAACAAACTACTCGTATAAATACCTCCTCACGCTCTTTACTTGACCTTGTTCTTATTCCCCGCACGATCACTGAGTGCAACGTTTCTGTAGAGCCTGGTATTTCTGACCACGAAAAGGTTCACGTTTCCTTTTCGGGACGGAATAGATCTGTGAAATCGGCGCATGCTCATCAGACTGTTAAAGATTTTTTGCGCTCTGACGACGCAAGTGGGGTAAATTACCTCGAACATCATTTTTTTTTATTTCCACAGTGATGACGTTACTGTGTTGTGGGATAAATTTAAGCAACTCTGTTTTTATTGCATGGAGCAATTTATTCCTTCCAAAGAAAAAAAAACCGCAAAAGGAACGCCATGGATGACTGGGTCAATTAAACACCTGTAGCGTAAAGCCAAACGGCTCAGGAAAAAACGTGCCGCCCCTGGCATTATCTCCCAACTTCGTGTCTTCCTTTCATAAGCCATTAAGCAAGCTTAAAGCTTTTTCTTGAACACTACCTTGTCCAACCCTATTCGTGAAAATCCTCAGAAGTTCTGGGACTTTGTAAGAGAGCGTAATACCACTATTAATCAAATTTCACTGAACGACTTTCTTCTTTCGCTCAAACCACTGGAATTCGCTTTCCATCTCCAGACGCTAGGTTTATTTCCCAAGATGGTGTCCTCAATTTGCTCCTGCGACCTAAAGTCAACTCCTCACCTGGTCCATACGGCATACGAAATGCGTTTTTGCGGCTCTATGCAGAAACTGTGGCTAAATTTGTAGACGTGATGTTTCAATGTTCCATCAAATCAGCATCCTTGCCAATTGATTGGAAATTGGGCCATGTTTTGCCGATTTTAAAAAGGGTGACCCGCAACTTATTCCGAACTATCGAGCGATTTGTTTGACCTCCTCCTGCTGTAAAATGCTGAAACATAAAATTGCAACATGCATTACTAACTTTCTTGATGAACATCACATCTTATCACCATTTCAGCATGGTTTCAGAAAAGAGTTTTCTACCGTCACTCAACTTGTTTCTGTTGTTCATTTATTTGCACCTGTCCTTGCTAAGGCTGGCCAGGTTGACGTCATCTTTTTAGATTTCCGTGTTCCCCATGATAAATTGATTCACAAACTGCAGCTCACCGGACTTCCAAATTACCTAATTGCATGGGTAGCGGCTTACTTAAGGGACCGTAGACAGTATGTTGACGTAAACGGGCGATCTTCCGACCTTCTCCGTGTGAATTCCGGAGTCCCGGTAGTGTACTGGGGCCCTTGTTTTTTTCTTCATTTATTGTAATGATATAGTAGATGTTATGCATGACTCAGTCCAAATCCGCCTTTTTGCTGACGATGGCATTTTTTTTCTAACATTCAGTCCCAAAATAATCAGCTGGCTCTAAACGGCCCTTAGCAATGTTCTTGCGTGGTGCAGTAAAGGGGGTATGGAACTTGACTTGGACAAATCGGTCTTTCTTATAATTTCAAACAAAAAAAGCCCATTCTGTTTCAATATTCCGTTTCAAATCATCGTTTAATTGAAGTTAATGAATATAAATACCTTGGGATTACGTTAACAAACACCCTAAGCTGGAATACACACATTGCTAATGTAGCATCGTCCGTTGTATGGAGGATCCAAGAGAGAAGCACGACCCAGCACCCGTTCTCGTAATTCGATGGAACAAACTGTGAGCGAGGCAGTGGGCGCAGCTTCGTCTTCTTCTTTACCCCAGCTATCGCCCTCTGCCTGCGCCCATCTCATTTATTTACAACACACTCCCCCCCGGCCAGAAAGGCAAGGACTGGCTTTCAAGCTGAGCCTTCTAATGCGGCGCCTGAATTGTCCCAGTTATCAGGCGAAAATAAATGATGTCAGACTGTTCGCACGGGCGGCACTTTGAGTGATGATTCTCATCTGATGTTGCGTCCTCCAGTTACTGTGATGTTCCCTGTGCATCAGGATCACGCGCTTCGCACCGTTGGTCTTGGGGTAGCCGCCGGGGTCATAAGGGAACCCGATTAGTTGGGGTGGCTCGATGTGCGTCTTGATGACAAGCAAGATCCTGAAGCTGCACTGTTTGTTCGGTGGGCAAATGGCTGTGGCTGTGGCTGTTACAAACAAAGGGCGCCATGGAGAATTCTTGGTGTCGGACTGGCTGCCATTCCACTTTCTTCCGTTGCGATTCTCTATTGGCGGCGCTTTCGGGGAGTGCGCTATTCGGTATTTCACCGGGAAGTGCCAGATTCTGGACCGGATTCCCTGACGGAACTTCAAAACTAATGGCGGAATCTGTTCAGGTTGGCTTCTGCAGACCTGGCGCCTGCTCTCAGGGATAGGGTCGCTGGCAACCCCGTCATGATTCTGCCGGTGTTCTACTAACGTTCTTCGGTGTGGCTTCAGTTGGCGGATTTTCTGGTACTTCGAATTGCCGTTGCAGTACTCTAGCAGGGTCGTCTCTGCCGGTGATGGAATCCGTGGTTGTGCAAGAAGAGTCTTCCCTGGTTTCTCCATTTCGACGTCAGGGGGCTTCTTCACTTCTTTCCTGCTTGGAGGCCCCTCGCGAGCTTGTTGGAGCGGACCGCCAGGCAGGGCCGCTTCAGCAGGATTGTCAGAGTGTGGAATTTCAGGGAATTCACTCTGTGGCACAGTGCTGTGGTCGGCAGTGAGGACGCCCATGCAAGTAAGGTCATTCTGGACGGACACCCGAACGCCTAGAGGATCCTCTGCTTTGTCGGTTACTGGTTCCATGGGCTGAGGGTCGTCGCGGGCAGCGTTGCGAACCTCAATCAGCGTAATCATTGCCAAACGAGCATCCGGTGCATTTTTATCGCGGATGGGGCCCTCACGCTGCTCTGGGAGTGACTCGGCTGGAACCGTCGGGAGAGTTACAAAGTGGGGGCTTTGCGGCACGGGAACACCCGTGAGCTTTCGATTGTAACTCACCCAGGTTGTTTGGGCGTAGCCACCGGCGGCGGCGGTATTCATAGCGGCTTTGCCAACCGGGTGGAGCAGTACGCGCGTTTGACACGAGCGCATTTTGTCGTCAAAATGCTGGGATACGGCAATGTCTTCCTTCAGCTTGTCGCCAGTCAGGTTTCCTTGAATTGCAGCGTCGAGGGCCCTTATCTCGCTCGGCGTGTCGTGGAAGTGGTAAATGTTGGCGGTCAGATCGGTCATGTGCGGAGCCGGGTCCTGGAGAAGGGCGTCGATTGCCGTAATGAGCCCTGTGATTTTCTCTCGCAGGAGCCTGCGGCGCAGCTTCAGGCGTTCCAATGGAAGGGGTGGCGTAGAAAAACGAGGGTCGGCTTGGGCACGAGCCATAATTGGCAGCGGTCGAGGGCAAGGCCTCCTGGATCAAATAGCGCGAAGGTTCCAGGCCCCGCGAGCCTCGCAGCCGCTGTGCCGTCAAAGTCAGGTCCGCTCGTGCCTCGAATCCCGGGTTTCGGCACCAGCGTATGGCGGATCAAGCAAGGAAAGCAGGACCCAGACGTCCGGTTCTCGTGGTGGTCACGGAACACTCAAGCTCGAGCACGCGAGCGCGGCCGATCTTCATCTTCTGATCGTGCCGCGCCCCCTGCCTTCGCTTGTCTCAACCACTCATTCCAGCTTGCCTGCCTCATCGCAGCGCGCCTTTAAAAACTACCTAATGCGAGTTCCTGGCCTATCAGCCACACGTGCGTTCTTCTGGTCGGACGCGCAGATTGCCCTGCACTGGATATGCGGGGAACCTAGCCGGTGGCCACCCTTCGTCCGAAATCGCGTCGAAGAGATCCAGCGCCTACCAAGGGATGCAGATGGGGGCATTGCAGCAGCAAGGACAATCCTACCGATCTCATCACACGCGGAATAAGTGCAACAGTCCTCAGAACCTCAGAGCTTTGGTGGCATGGACCATCATGGATCACCCACACAGAAAACCTGTGGCCATTGAACCAGCCCCAGGAAGTCGCTGACTTCGTCGACCCGTCACCAGCCTTGGCGTCATCTTGCCCGGTGGGGTCTTCGCCACCGGAACCGCTATGCCAAATTTCAGATTACAGCCGCTACTCACGGCTACTTAGAGTGACGGCCTGGGTTCGACGCTTCGTAAACAACGCTTTACCGCAACGTCCGTCGATGACCGGGCCACTGGTTGCTAACGAAGTCCAAGAAGCTGAACTGTACTGGATTCTCCAGGTACAGCAGGAAGCATTCCCCCAAGACCGGGAAGCTCTATCGAACAGCCAGCTTGGTGTGGGGACTTCCCGACTGCTTCGTCTACAGCCCTTTTTGGACTCCGCTGGGGTTATCCGCGTGGGGGGACGAC
>NW_027526407.1:153982790-154149936 GCF_048455015.1 Haemaphysalis longicornis
AAAATATATGTCCTTAACCGGCCGTACCCGCGTACATTTAGTTACGAATGCTCGTTGGGTTGTTTTTTACAACCGTAAGCAAAAAAGTGGCCTAAAAGAATAGATCATACAGATAAAACTTTATTTCCGACAAGCGGGGGGCTCGGAAAAAAGTGAAATTAATTCATTTGACAAAGCCCGAGCCACGGTTACAGACAGCAACGGCCATGAATAAAAAACACCTTTTAAGAGAAAACTGTTTTTGTGGCATCATTATACACAGTTTTTCAGAAATCATTCTGCTGTAACGAAGAAACTTTTTAATACAACACTGTTCGCATGCACAGTAGTAATCTTATTGGCGATAAGGTGGTCTAACAAGGTAGGCAAAGTGTGTCGAATCATTTGGTTTTTAAAGGTAGTACACGAAAATAATACCGTCCATATCTCGTGTGAGCGCGTTGGGTATTTGTATGCTTTTGCTGTTAGGTTCGCAGTTTATGTTATGCAAGTGTCATGGTGATGTAAGTGAGATTTGTATGTTTTTGCTAAGTTGAAGTTATAAAGGTTGTGAACTGAAATCAAATTGAGTTTCTTGAATAGGTTTATTGTATGTGCATTATGCTCTGCGCCACCTATATGTCGTATTACTTGTGTTTTAACCGTAGGCGGAGAGTTTTCATTTTCCCAGGGGGCGCTCAGCCCCCCTTGACTTGCAGTCCATGATGATGATAAAAGGTACCCATAATACATACATACGTGCATACATGCATACATACATACATGCTTCTAGTGCGCTTGTCCTGTCGTAAGAATTCGAAGGAATAAATGAAAAGAATTAAACCAAGCCGCCCACGTCTGCGCCAATTTAATGATGGAGTAAGCTTTTTGCTACAAAAGAATTTTAAGTGATAATGTAGGGGATACTCTAAAGAAATCTCAACTGGTAATACCTGTGGTAATGGCGCTTAGAGGGGGGAAGGAATCAGCACCGGCAGGGGGGGGGGGTGCAGAGCCCCCTCTGGGAAACACCGGAGGGGGCTCGGGCCCCGAAGCCCCCTCCCCCCCCCCTCCCCTAGTCTCCGCCTATGTTTGTAACACGTGCATTCGGCTTAGGTTTGTTTTGGTTGTGTTTCCCCACACAGGAAAGCAGTAGTTTAGACATAAACAAGGAGTTATATATATGCGGTAAAACAGCAGGTGGCAAACAATACTTAAACTTAGCTAGTATTCCAACAATTTTCGACATGTGCGTAAAAACATTGTTTACATGGCCGTTCCAAGACATAATTGTGTTGAATAGTACACCAAGTGTTTTTACCGAATCTACTACTTCTATAGTTTCATTGCCAAGATTAATATTTGCATTTAGGAATGCGCTTGACTGGCACTGCACTTGACTAGGAATGCGCTTGACGCCCAAGGAAAAAATTGGCCGCGTATCTACTCCTTTCATTGCAAATGTCGTCAAAAGACGATAGTCTTTGTAGGTATTTGCCAAGGAAATGAACCCCTACGCTTTCCCACTCACCTCTCATGCTGTTCCTGTTCCGTCGCGCTCATCCCCAAGTAAACACACTAAAGTTTTGCTCAAGGCGATTTGAATTTACCGCGTTCCACTGCTACAGGCGGGGTTCCTCGATGCCAGCGCTGCAGTACGCGGAGACGCGCGTGAATGTAGGCGGCCGACTACAAGTTTTATAGAACCACGTGGCCGTGCTCCACGTGTGTTCCACGCAGAACGTGGAACCTAGGCAGTGTAACCTTTCGTTGCTGTTGCCGCGTGGTTTTTCATATGCCGCAAGGAGGTGGCGGTTTTCTGCAGTAGATGTAGAATATCATTTCCTATCGAAAAACCAAGCAGCCAGGAATTTTTTAATAAAGGAACAGTGTAAATATCCCTTGTGTACTAATTTCCTGTCTCAAATTGCGTAATGCCTTGTTCTTGTTCAACAAAGTTGACAAGTATGAACATATAAACCGGGATTAGACGTTTACATTTGGCTGTGAGTATATAAGACTATTGCGCAGTAAGCATTTAGTTTGGCCGGGTGGCTGAATCGAGTTACAGACAGACAGAGTTCATCATGGGAAAGAATGAACAGGACGAACCTCTTTCGGAAAGTGCGTGAAGGCGGACTTGGTTTATCGGACTTATTTTTTAAAGCAAGTGGTCAATAGATTTCTGTTTCTTCGTGATGTTAAAGGCGCGTTTCTTAGGACGGTTTGTCAGCTGCGACTTGGAAGATTTTTGCCTGAATTTGTTGTGAGCTCTGAGTACATGGGGGGAACTGTACGTGAATGTTTTAAGGAGGTGGTGTGGTCATACCGTTTTCTTTCAGTCCGTTTTTCTTTAGAGTACTTAAGCGGGGTGAGTGGGAAGAAAATGTACAAAGATATCGTCGAGAGTGTATTGCCAGTGCTAATATACCGCAGCAAGTGTAATCTAAGCCCTGAGAGAGATGTACTTAAGCGAGTGAAAAGAATGACGGTCCCAGGTGGAGTGAAATCTTTCTTTTTTAAACTCAATACTGGAACACTGGAAGTAAAGGCCTGGATGGAGGAAAAGGGATGGTTTGTGCCATGGGGTGTGCACTGTTTTCTGTGTCGAAAGCCAGAAACAATTGAGCACGTGTTCTTGGACTGTTGGAGAGCGGTGTTCTTTTGGGACATCCTCCAGCGAACGCACAAAAAAGATTTGCCTGTGGATGCTTACGGTATTAGGTTTTTGAACGTTGAAAATGAGGACGGTGTGCCGCTTGACACAATTATGCTGTATGGACTACATAGCATCTCGAGAAACAGGATGGCGGTACGCTACTCCGACCCAGATGCCAGACTCATCAGAGACTACTTCAAAGAGTCAATGGTTCTTTTGTGCAGATACAGAAACTTCAGCCCTGTAAACCAGAGTGGCTACCCACAATTAAAGCATTGTTGGTAATGAAAGAAATTGAAATCACCCCGCTTGCCCAAGAAGGGCTGCAGTTCTAGTGTTTGTATTGAGTATTAAGTGTACACATTATATGTTACGTGTGTTTTTGTTTTGTCATGCTGTCAAAGAAGGTAATAAAGAAAACAAAAGACATACAGACAGACCAAAATTTCTGGGTTTAACCCCCGTACCCAGAAAGCATACTTAACTTATGCCACAAGGAAGCCTTTCGTAAGTGCCCGAAAAGGATAAGTATAAGAAAAGGCTTACGCGCGATTCATAAGGCGTACTTGTGGAAACTTAAGTGGCACTTATGAAAGGCTCCCTTTGCCGCACAAGTGAGACAGCTGGTAGCGAGGCTAAGGAAAAAGTTAACCTCATGTCAAGCGTAAATGCGTGTAATAATTTTTGTTTTTGCGAAACATCAGAAATAACGCTTAAAGGAGCATTTTTGAAAGAAGAGTTAACAAGTGTTTGGGTTACAAAGCCACGGTTTCAGCGTCAACTGTATTTTCGCCTGGCCACCATGCTAGAGACATCAAAACATCTCTTCTCGTTATAATTACGGCGTTCTTTTTGTTTCTGTTGGCCTGCCGCGTCGCGCTTTGTTAATAAGTTCGCGGTCGTTTTAGCATTTTCAAGTATATGGTATAGTTGCATTTTTTTTGTCCAGCATGGAAAAAAAGAATGGTTAGTATACTGTTGAAGAAAGGGGCTTGCTATTGGAGCTGGCCAGGAAATATAAGGATGTGATTGAAAACAAAAAAAAAAAAACAGACAGCGTGTCGGTACATCGGAAAAAGTTGACGTGGAGGCAGGTCGCACAAGAATTCGACTGCCAACAAGGCGTCCGCTACAGGTCACAGGACCAACTGAAGAAGTGTTGGAAAAATTTGAAAGAAAAGTACCGAAACGGGACTTCCTTTGACACCAGGGAAAGGTTCGAGACAGGTGAGCTTCTTGTTTCTTGCGTTTTCCTGCGTTTTGTAGTGTTTCATGGTGTGCAATATTAGTGCGCTTCGTTCAGCTGCAGTCGCGCAGAAGAAACGTGGAATGACGCTGTTTGGCAGGCCGCCGGCCGCGGTGCCGGGCGTTATTTGTTAACGATATGGGTGTGACAGGCCGACGACATGAGCATGGAATCGTGTGCCACTAATTTGTTTCGCTGTAGAGTTCTTTTATACAATTGAATGTGCACAGCCCGTGTTGCTGTAGAAGCGGGTAAGAACAGCGGTATACGCATGACATAGTGTAACCGTGCCGTCAATCTATATTCGTGCGACTGCGCACTTTCTTGAACAGCGGTGACGCAGAAACAACGCGCGGCATCGTAAGGTCAAGGTACCGCCTCCAACTTGTGTTCGAAGTCTCTCGGTTTTTGCATGAGATATCAGGGAAGTTTTTTTTTAAGGGGGGTGGGAGGGTGGAAAGCGCAAATACTGGCTAGTGTTTTCTAAGGGCAGTCACTCCATTTATTATATTTCTACGTGATAATTTTTGAAGGTGGAATGCAGTGATACGTTTGATGTCATTTGCAGTTCAAGGCACAATTAAGCACTGCATTTAAGAACTCTAGTTTTCAAGTCCGTCAACGCAATTTATTATAAGTACGCGTTATTTTCGTAAACTGGGTGTAGTGGTGTCTTTTATCTGGTGGTAGACGCAGCATACAGAGTTTTGCAAGCTCACCAAGTCGTGTGTGTAGCAGTTAAGGTAGGAGTGCATCAGCCAGCTGATTTCATGCATGTGTGCTTTTCCAGGAGGAGGCAGCCCTCCACTCAAGAAGCTAACAGATGAGCTGGAGCAGGTGGGCGCTATTGCATCCCACATGAATAAGCGCCTCGACAACCCTGTTGATGGGTACAGGATGCGAAACCAGAATGGCACTGCCGCCTCCCAGGATGAAGTGCCACCCAGGGCGAGCAGCGCTGGTCGCAGCTCCCCCCGACCTCTCCAGACCTACACACCGGGAGTTATGGCACTGCTGCAGCCATCACAACCGATTCCGGTCTCTGAAGATGGTATGATTTTACAGCTAAGTTTTATAACCGTGTATAGTTCTTCAGTTTACTTGAAAATAACTGTATTTTAGCATTGACTTTGAAGGATCCCCCTTCGAGCGTAAAGGGTTCGCGAGCCCGAACCCGCCCGACGAAGTAACGCCGATCCGCATGAGAACAAATCGCCGGTTTATTCCGGGAAAACCAAGGTAGGAAAAAACAAAGCAAGTTGGGAGCAATAGAAAAAGAGTACAGCAAGCAAGCACGGAAAGCGCGTAAAGAAAACGTTGCGGCGGTTGACGCCCTGCTTGTCTAGAAAGTTACAGCATGGTGCTGTACACTCACGACGACGTCTTCAGTCACTTGTGCCAACGTCGGGTGAAGAGCGTCCGCCGTGGACGCTGGTTGCTCCTCGCTGTCCGGGCTTCATTGCTGTGGCTGGCCGCCCGTAGGTCCCGTCCGCAGCCCGCGGAAGCAGCCGCTCTCGCGTGTGCCCAGGTGCGCACTCCCCCTCGGCGCTCCTGAGAGCGCCGCTTTTACCCCACTCCGTTGGTTGTGCGCATGTTCCTGGTTGTATGCGCACTACACGTATTTGTCCGGTCGCACTGTTCGATGCGCGCTGTTCGATGCGCGCACTTCACAGTAATCACCTTGCGCGGGCGCTCGTTGGGGCTGCGTCCCTACACTCCTTCCCCCCCTAGACCGGACAACTCCCGGGTTGTCCGAGAATCGCTGGGGCTGCCGTAGAGGAAGACTTCTCCAGTGGGTCTGAGATGGCCTGCATACTAGTGATCAGTTTATTTGCTTTTAAGGCAAAAGCCTTAGATCTCTGTTTCATGGAACGTGTTAGGTACAGAAAATTGTGGCAATCACAGAATTGCAAAAGGAAATTGGAGCACACCAGGAAAGAGAAACGGCACCATTGAAGGAAAGCGGGTTGCTGCTGCACATGCACTACCACCACACTTTGAAGCCACCACGGGTGCGGTCACAAAGTTAAGCAGCAGATAAACAGAATGCCCGACTACTTTTGATCTGCTGTTGCAATGTTGTTTGTCTTTTACAAAATTTAAGCATTTATTCAAAGTTGAACAGGTGATCGTTTCACAATACCAACACAGCTCACAGTAGACATCTTTGGAAAAGAGACTATACTCGGGTACAAGTTAAGAACAGAAACGGAAGCTGCCACTGTGCCTCATGAGTCATCACCACAGCGGGATGCTGCTCTGCACGGCACAAACCGTTCTTACAGGCGCTCGTATCTGGCGTCCCGTATACAGGCGCCCGTATCTGGCGTATTTTGTCTTCTTCGAAGTACGTTTTGTTTCTTTTTTAAAGACGATGGTCTTTCTTGGGCTACTTAAACCCAGAAATTTTGGTCTGTCTGTATTTCTGTCTGTCTGTCCGTGACTCGATTCAGCCACCCGGCCAAAGTATAATTGAAGGAGTATTTACAGTGTAACTTTATTTAAAAAAATTCATAGATGCTTAGTTTTTTTATAGCAAATGATATTCTACATCTACTGCAGAAAACCGCCGCCTCCTGGCGGCATATGAAAAATTGGCCGCGTATGTGCTCCTTTCGTTGCAAATGTCGTCAAAAGACGATAGTCTGTATCGACTTTTACCAAGTAAATGCCTCCCTTCGCTTTCCGGCTCACCTCTCATGTTGTTCCTCTTGCGTCGTGCTCCTCCCAAGGTAAAGACGCCAAACGTTTGCTTAAATCAATTTAAATTTCCCGCGTTCCACTCCTCCAAACCGGGCGTCTCGATGGCAACGCTGCCGACGGCAAAGACGCGCGCGAAACAAGGCGCCCTTCTTCAACGTTTATAGAACCGCGATTCCCTACTCCACGTCCGTTGCAAGCAGAACGTTGAACATATCCAGTCGAACCTCTCGTAACTGTTGCCGGTTGATTTCTTTACATGGCGCCAGAAGCTATAGTGGCGCGGGCGACAGCAGGCGACGGCGGAGTGATTTTTTTTCTGCAGTTGATTAAGTATTTCATTTCGCAGAAGTCAAGCACGTATGATTTTTATAAAGGAACACTGCAAATATCACTTCTGTATTAATTTGTTGTCTTATATTTGCGTAATGTCTTGTTCTTCTTCAACAATGTTGACAAGTATGAACATTACACCGGACTTAGACGGGTAGATTTAGCTGGGACTATATAAGACTATTGCGCATGCATTGTTTTACTTTGGCTGGGTGGCTGAATCGAGTCACAGACAGACAGACGGACAGACATACAGACAGACCAAAATTTCTGGGTTTAAGTAGCCCAAGAAAGACTATCGTCTTTAAAATCACGCGGCGACAGCAACGAAAAGTTCCACTAGCTAGGTTCTACGTTCTGCTTGGAACGCACGTGGAGCACGGCCACGCGGTTCTATAAACCTTGTAGTCGGCCGCCTCCATTCACGCGTGTCTCCGCCTTACTGCAGCGCTGGCCTCGAGGAACCCGGCCTGCAGCAGTGGAAAGCGGTAAATTCAAATCACCTTGAGCAAACCTTTAGTGTGTTTACTTTGGGAAGAGCGCGAGGATGCATGAACAGCATGAGAGGTGAGGAAGAAAGCAAAGGGGCGACATTTTCTTCGCAAATGTCTACAAAGACTATCGTCTTTTGACGACATTTGCTACGAAAGGAGCAGATACGCGGCCAATTTTTTGGACTTATATGCTCATAAACTACTGCAGTGACGACAAACTACATCACAAAAGGCAGACAATATCACGCATTCATAGCAATCTCCTTTCAAAATGCCCGTGCCAGGTGACATCTGGACCCGCAGCCCTGGTGGAGTGATATCGTACATGAGCTATTGCCGTTTTTAACTTGTTCCTGAGTACAGCAATGATATTAATGTGGGCTTGCTCCAGGCTATGCAGTTCCAGCATATGGAGTAAAAGCAACGAAAATTTGATGTCAAGCGACAGGGGAAAAAAATGTAGAAATTATGGACATCTGACTAAGAACAAATGTGCTATAGAATGAAGGGCTCTCCCACTTACCTCCACCTGCTCCTGTCTTGCACTGCCAGAGTCCACTCTTTGCCCCCATTTTCATCCCTCCATAGAGTTATTGGCCTTTCATTTTTCTAAACCCATCTCTCAGTAGCCGCTGTGTTGCTCTGGTGATTCACCTGCTGTCAGATAATGTTACACGATCTGTCGAAGTTCCTTTTTTAAATTTGAACTACGATATCACCTACTCAAGTTTGTTCCATGAACCATTGGGCTAACCTAAGTTTCATTTCCAGTTGTTTAGCAAACACCAAATTTCCGCTCGATCTGCCACCACCTGCTGCATGGATTGGTTGTATGGTATTTTCTCTAGTGATGCAGGTTGCATATGTTTCATCATTTGGGGTGCTTGCAGATTGCACTCCAGCCCATACCCGTTCTCCACTGTTTTTTTTTCTCGTGGTTGAGATCAGCACTCACAACTGGTGCTAGTATTAATATTATTCTACTTGTTCTAGCAGTTCATCCCCTATGCTAAAAAGGGCACATTTAGCGTGCTTATGATTTCTTCAAATTTACTGATATGTACAACTAAATCGACATTCCTCAAGCATTTTTTGCAGGTGTTCTGCAGACTCGCTTAACAAGACTATGTAGTCCGCAAAGCTCAATTGGCTCAAGTATTTCATGTTTACCCTTAATCTTAAGTTTTCCCAGGCAAGCTTCCTGAATACCCCCTCTAGACACGTACGCTGTGAACAGTTTTGGCGAGATGGTATCATCCTGTCGCACTCCCTCACAGATTGGGAATTTGTCGCTTTGATTGTGAAGGATTATCGTGCTGGTACATCCCTTACATATCTCATCTACGAGCCTTATTTAGGTTTCCTCTAGTCTCTGGTTTTTCAGTGCTGTCCCAACACAATTTCTTCAATTCACCTAGATCATACCTTCTCTTCCACATCAATAACCAAACTGGCTTCAACTCTCAGCATTCCAAACTTTGTTCACGGAAGCAAAATTGATAAAATGCCTTCGCCACATAAAGGCTTGAGTCATTTGGCCAAAGAACTTTACGTTTAAGACAAGCTGGTTGTCATGCTTGACAGGGATACATTACTGATGCAGTGAGCAGCAATTCACGGGTATATTTCTTTGTCCCCCAATTATTCTGCGGGATTTTCCACAATGTGTTATATTTTCTTTAATATCCCATTCGCACACGATGTTTTATAAGTTTTGTATAACTTATGCAATACATACTGGTTGTATTGTGCTCACAGCTTGTTATCTCCAAAACATCATGCATAGGAGGTCCCGCCTGCGGTTTGGAAACCTTGGGACCTCCTCCTGTAAATTCCCCCAATGTTATTACACTGTTGTACTTTTTGAATAAATTTGAATTTGAATTTGAATCAGTGATGCAGGCCATTTCTCAGTACCTCCAGAACCCAGACTTTGAAGACAAAGTTGCACCGTGGCTGGAGCCAGCGATAGGACAAATTCTTGATGAGCTCAGTGTAGCTGCATGTGCATACCAGCATCCGGTGCGAATACTCCAAGCAACAAAAAACGCTCAGATTTGTTTCTACTAAACGGAAGCCTAATCATGCTGCACCCGGAAAAATGGCCAAGCCAACAATAACTGAGCAGAAGGCTGTACAAGATGTTCTCCAAGCTGCGGGTGGGTCTGGTGGCCAGCACACAGCATTTGATCAGACGTACTAAAGGGAGCACTAGTACCAGGGGCCTTCATACTAAAAAATTGAACCCTGAAATTTCTGTTATGACCAGCCGCATGTTCCATTTATTTGCATAAAAGGAAAACAATGCAAACTTTTTTACTTTTCTACATTATTTTGGTTCTTCACCTGGTACAATGCTTGAATAATTGTTTGTGGGGTTTGTGCCAAAGCTACAACTTAGCTAAAGGCACACTGTAGTGGAGGGCTAAGGATTAATTTTGACCACCTGGGGATCTTTAGCGTGCACCAAATCTCGACCACACGGGTGTTTTTGCTTTCCGCCTCCATCAGAATAGCAGCCGCCATGGCCGGGAATCGAACCCGCGTCCTTGGGCTCAGCAGCACAACACCATAGCCACTGAGCCACTGCAGTGGGTCGCAGGTACATTGCAATGATGCCTGAATGGTTTACCCAATCTCAGCTCCACCCGCCGCAGTCGATCGAGGGATCGCCACAGTAGGAAGGTAGTTTTAATGGTTTTTATGCCGATTAGAAAACTTTAACAATTAAAAAATAAAAAGTAGAAGCAGCAAATAGTCAAGAGTGCATAAGACAGGTGTATCGGCATGTATCACTTGCACCATCAAGCAGAGAAATTGAATTGAAATTCAATTTTGTAGATGGCGCATGGGTTGACGGGTGTCTGAGCGTGCAGAATTAATCACACGTGATTACCCCTTTATTTGTTCTTTTTTTCTGTAGTTTTATTTGTTCTTAGCTTGTTTTTAAAAAGAGTGTCTGTGTAACAAACTGCAGTTGTAGCAGTGCACTTGAGTTGTGTCCTTTCACAGTCCCTGTCCATTTTATTGCCCTCCACTGTTCAAGCAATGGAATATCAACTAGACCAACCCGTCACGTTACTAAATCATGTAGGGTTCTCAGTTTTGGTCAGACTGCCCTTGTACGTTCAAAAATGTTGCGGGTACCTTAAAGTCACTTGTCAAAAATGATAGCCAACTTTAACAATTTTCCTTTCCCTCTTTGTCCCTCCTTTGTTTTGTCTGTAAACGTTCCAGCTCTTTAACCACAGGTGATCTAGTATGTACAGAGAGCAACACACTTATCTATAACACAACTGTCATACTTCTAGCATCATTCTACCTCGCCCGAAAAGGATATAAAGAAAACCACTATGGCATGGCGTTCTTAAATCTTACCCGCCACTTTTGGCCTCACAGTTTTTGTAAAAGCTTGTTTCCGCCGTTTTCAGAGGTAGTTCATTGAAGATGAACTCGCTGTTATAGACAAGTGTGTGGCACGTGCACTGTACTCTGTTTTGTTGTGTGCTGGGTATTTCCGAGTATGAGCCAAAGGGGTTGCAAAGTCTTTCATCGCGTGACAGTCCCTAGACTTGACTTTAGCCGTACGAGTGCATACTAAACTAATGCCGCGACGATATGCCATGCGAGAGACTGAAAAAAGCTGCGACAGAACGTGAGACGAAACAGCATCGCGAACCATGTACAAAGCAACGTTTGTACCGTTCAGTTAAGGAACACAGATAGCGACAATGTGGTTTTAACGTGATGAATGGCGATCGCTACAGCTCATCAATTTTCGTGGTGCAAACATTTGGCTGTAATTAAATGCCAAGGCAGCCAGTTATCTCATCCGCGTCGCTGGCTTCCTACCTACCTAATGTGTGCTGCGTTTTCATTCGTTTGCATTCAGGTTGAGCAACCAGCTTGTCTGCGAAACACCAAAGACTGGCACTATTAACAGCTAGTGTCAACGGATTACAACAGTCATTAGATGTTGCGGTAAATTTACAATGATTGTCGTTTATTTGCCCTCGCGGATCGAGTGTGAAACCTCGCGACAACAGTCTCAGGGCGGACAGCAAAGAAGTAAGCGTAGAGGTATTAAAAGCATTGCATCGTAACAAACTGGTCGTATGTACTCACCACACTCACCGTGTCGGATCACTGGCGATCCGTTGGTTAACCCGCCGCTGCTGAAAAACCACGAACGCACATACGCTACAACAAAGCTGCCATCACGGGAGAGACAAAAAAAAGGAAGAAAAAAAAGTACGCTTGAGGGCGCAGTGATAACCACCGAGCAGTGGTCTGGTAGCGAGAGTAGACTCACGTTGTTTTTATTGTGTTTTTTTTTCGGAATGTCGTAGCGGCGAAGCTCTCGTCGTTCTTTGTGCCTTTGCAGTTGCTTGACTTTTACGGTTTTCTCGCTGAGTTTCCCTTCGATGTTTTGAACTTGGGTTATTGCTGCCATGTTAAACCCGCTTGGTCGTGGCTTGACGTCAAAAGTGTACTCCGCGAGGTCGAGAGTCGACCTTGCGAACCGGCGATTGGTCACTCCCTTTTTCACGAGGTACGAAAGGCACAAATTGTCCGTGTGGACCGTGAAACATGGGCCTCCTCGAAGATATATCGCGAATTTCTCCGTGACGGCCCAGTGTAGAGCCATGCATTCTAGCATGTTCGAATGGAGACACCTGTCGTGCTTGTTCAGTGATCGGTTCGGGCACTCGATGATTCGTTTCTTCCCATCTCGCACTTGAGATAGCACAGCTCCCAGCCCCGTCTGCGAAGCGTCAACGTACACGTGGGTCTCGCAGTCAGGGCGGAAGTTAGCCAGAATCAGGGGGTTCTTCAGCATGTGCTTCAGCTTGTCAAGACGTCCTGATGATCGCTCGACCAGACGAAGGGCGCGCCCTTCGCGACGAGTAGTCGAAGAGAATGTGTGAGCTTTGAGAACTCTGGGATGAACTTGCGGTAATGATTGCAGAACTGCAAAAACGAGTACAGTTTCTTGCCGTTGAGGTTCGGTTCGAACTTGTCGATGGCAGCGACCGTCGCGTCGTCCAGGGTTCGTCCATCGGAGGAGATGATGTAGCCAAGAAAAGCGATTCTGTCTCGCACGAACTGGCATTTTCTGATGTCCATTTTCAGACCGTTGATGATAACCCTTCTCAAGGCCTCGTCAAGGAGAGTCAGAGCCTCCGATACAGTTGCTGCACCTTGACCGACGTCATCCATGTAGGTTGGTCAAGTCCCTCTTAGGCCATCGAAGGTGCGCTGCATGACTCTTGTCATGGTCTGCGGAGCCTTACAGAAGCCGAACGCCATTCCATACCCAGCTTTTCCCGCTCAAAATTCTAACCTCGCAGGAACCTAGGAAAAGTACTCCAGGAAAGTGATATTTGGCACAAAGCAATACTTCAACGGGAAGATATAAACACTGGAAGAACTTTTCAGGATTCTGAATAGTTTGTGTAATTCGCGATCACATTTTACTCCCCATGCATTTCTATGGGATTGTTTCCATGGCTCAGGAACGTAGCCGGAAAACCTGCAAGTCTTGAAACTGTGCGCAAAGCAAGTTTTCACCCCCAATATTAGCAGGGCGAAAGAACTTTACATTACGCTAAATAACTACAGATTAATCGCTGTTGAACGGACTGCCATGAGCGGGAAAGCTGCACATGCGAAGATAATTGTACTTTCCTTCAAGTGTCACGAATGCCGTTTTGTGGACGTCCTCCGGCTTCATAAGTACTGTCAAAAACGCTGACTTCACGCCCATGACAGTGAAGTATTTTGAGCCTTCTCTCGTGATATCGTCAATGACATCCTCCATTATTGGCAGCGTGTACGGAGGGTTGACAGTCGTCTCGTTTAGTTTGCGGTAGTCGTGTAGCATTCTTCGTGGTGTTGTCGGGTGATGCGGCTGGTCGACAACGATAGTGGGAGCGCCGTACTCGCTCTCGCTCTGCTGAATGATGCCGCGGGACAAGTAATCATCCACTTGGTGCCTGATGAGCTGGCGATCTAAGGGCGAACACCGATAGGGTCTCGAGGTAATGGGGGTGTCGTCTCGGAGTTCGATACTGTGCTCTACAAGTGGGAACAGTCCCAATGCGCCTTTCTTGGATGTGAATGCATTGTGGTGGCGGATCAAAATCGAGCGAAGCTCCTATCGTTGGCGCGGGCTGGCGTCCCTTGCCATCTTGTGAACGGCCTCATCCACGAGTTCCTGGAAGTCACCATCAGCACACGGATCTTTCGCAGTTAGCTTCACGAAGCCATTGTCGCAGGCCGTGCTTTCGTCGGTGGGAAGGCGGTTAGAAAACGCTCCCACGCAAGCTGCTTCAGCGGAGCGGCGTTCGCCGCGGGCTTCGTTGCCCGCACTCGGACCAAATTGTACGAGTGTAACGTCGTTTGTGGGGTGAAGCGTTGCCTCTAAGTTCACGGCGCGGCGCCAGGCGGATCCTAGAATCATGTCCATGGCGCTAGGCAGCGCCGTGATCACCACGTCCGGGAGACGCACATGTGTGGTTCCGACGGCTATGTCGAGTGCCGCCGCTTGTTCCGGCTTGATCGTGTGATTGAGCACCTATATATCGTCTGGGGTAGTCCACGGGTGCGAACGGATGTGTGGGCCAACAGCGCTCTTGCTCAAAATAGACACGTTGGCACCACTACCTACGCTAACGCGAACAGGGTGGTTGTTGACGAAGCCGGTCACAATGGGCAAGCTTCCTCCCGTAGATTTCAGAAAACAGTTGTTTTTCCTTCCCGTTCCGCTGCGTCCACCTGGTTCGTTGGCTACGTCCGCTCCGCGTCCTTGTGCACGGATAGTTGCTGCAGTCTTGGGACGGCTGCACTGCCTCGAAAGTTGTCCTGGCTCATTGCAGTTGTAGCAGTTCGGGGGCTTGTAATTACGTGAAGGGCGCTGAGGCTCGAGGGTATCGTCTCCCCTCCTGTTACCTCGTGATCCGGCTGCGTCGTCCCCGTGAGTATTTTGTTGCGGCTTGTGGTTAAGGCGGTCCACCTCGTTGTGTTCGGTAGGTGGCTGTCTCGGGCGATGCCTCATGTCTAGCAGTGCCGCACGGTCAATCAAATCCACCACGCTGCAGCAGGGCTGAGCAGCGAGGGGGTTCGCCAAGGTGTTATCTTCGATTCCGCTGAGAATGAGGGAGACTCGTTCCTCCGTGGCAAGCGTGTATGGAGGCTTGTCGAGCAAAGCGTTCTTTGAGTACATGTACTCGACGATCGTCTCGGACGGCCGCAGTCGACGCTTGGACTGGAGATCGAGGAAATCTTGCATGGTCATTCTTCGAAGGAAGCGAGCGATGAGAGCGTGCTTCCAAGTTTCCCAGCTGACGTACCGTGTGCCGTACGATGCGATCCAGTCTCGCGCTGGGCCCCTGAGGCGGGTAGCTGCAGTTGCCAGCGTCAGTGACGGACTCCAGTGCGCCAGGTCCGAGATCCATTCTACCTGTGCGATCCAGTCTTGCAGGTTGCGTTGCACATTCCCGTCGTACTGTGGAATCGCAGAGACCGTGCCGCTGGTAGAGTGAACCTGGATCGGGGCGGCGGTTGCTGGAGGCCTCAGCAGAAGTTCGGCGAGCTGGGCTTGCATTATCGCCACCATGGCGAGAGTGCGAGAGATGTCCGATTCTTTGTCGTGTTGAACGTGGGACGTTTCGTTAGTCGTGGCGCCGTGCGTGCTGCTTGTAGCTGGCGCTCTCGTAGCCTGCGGGACCTCGGTAGCAGCAACGAGCGTGCTGCGTCGTTCGATGCCTGCTGCTGGCTCCTTTGCCGTGGGAGCCGTGTGGCCGCCTCTTCCTAGCTGTCTCCGAAGTCTCTGAAGTTCGTCGCTCAGCCTCCCGTTTTCGACGGTTAGCTCCGCTTTCAGCTTCGTCTGCCTGTCGTCGTCGTTGGTAGACTGGAGCGTCGTTGGCGCACTTGTCGTCCGTTCGGAGAACTGGCGACGTCGTACATTGTCCTCGAGGAGACGCATTACAAGTCGTCCTTGCGGCCAGAGCACGGAAGCTTTCGTGATCGGAGTTCGTAGGTTAGCTGCTGCTACTTCGCTGAACACAAAACGTGGCGTTCCGTCGAAGCCAACAGCCAGCCAGTCACTGTCGTCGTGGAGTCGGTTAATTCCCCTCGTGTGCGTGGAGCACTCTCGTCGTCGTGCAGCGGTTCTTCAGTGTATTTCGTCTCCTCGACGGCCTTAAATCCTAATCCTGTCGGCTGCGCCATGTCAGCTTGGTCGTGACTCATATTGAGTTGAAGAAGCTGGGTTTTGAGAATTTAAAAACACGTTTAATTAACTGCGAAAACTGGGATTACATATATATAGTACGAGGATAGAGGAGCACTCAAAGAAAACGTCTGACGCGCTGTTCGGGCGTAGGGCGAATCTCTGCTGGACGAACAGCTCACACACACGCACCACACAACAGTCCAAAGGACGCACCATACACGCTCGTTGGTATAAACATCCGGCCGCGGTCGCTGTGGCGGGGGTGGTTTCAAGTGCTTCGTGCTCCGAGCTTGGTACCCACGGCAGGACGTCGGTGTCTGCTTTCGTTTTCGCCTCTCGGAGCCAGCATTCTCGGCGCGGGCATTATCCGATGCTTCGGAGTAGGCTGACGGCCCCGTTCTAGGTAATGTACCGTTTATTGTCAAAGCGGAGACAGTCCACAACTCACCAAAGCGTAATCTAGCATTCGTTTTTTCCCATATACGTATCGCACCGTTAGAGCGGTCCTCGGACAAACAGCTGGCGTACTGCTCGCGACGTGAGGCGGAAAATGGTCGCATCCAACCTAAGGGTTCTGCACCTTTCGTTTTCCAATGCACTGAAGGAGACGAAAACGTGCCACTAGGCCGGAGCACCGAAATGGCGAATGTATGCAAATGCGCGATGCTTCTTCGCTTTTACTTTGTTGCTACGTGAGTGCCACACAAGCGTACAGACGGCTATCCCATGCCACGGCTGCATTCCTCGGTGATTCCCCGCAAGCCAGCTCCCGCCATATTTGATTACGATGTTGGCGGAGGAATACGTTTACGGAACCGTCCGTGCAGTCCGTGGGACAGTTTGCCTGGGAATTACCATCTTTCCAATAGCCTCTTCTGATTGGCTTTCAATGTCGAACCAAATTATCAAAGCCACTCGAACTGAGTGCGGAAAACGCCGTCTTGATATGGCGGCGTTCACGTAAATTCAAGAGTATTGACCTGATTGGTTAAATTTCGTAGCATTCGCAGTGCTGCAGCTAGCTTGTGATATGAACTATAGTGGGCGAGGTGGGATTCGAAGCGGCAATGCCCTAGGCTACGGTCTCGGTGGCCGCCATGGCGGCGGCTTTTGGGCGTCCCATTCGCACTGGTGTTGATTCTCCGTAATGATGTGATAACGCCGGGCGCTACGGCCGCTGCCAGCCGACTGCGCAACTTGTGAAAGAGGCATCACTGGTGGTGAGGGTAGTAATCGCGGTGATAACCGTTGTAAAAGAGGATTCGGCGGTGGCGAGTAGGAGCCCCGGAGCGGCGCCGAGTAAGTCTGCTTCACCGGATTGATGGGGAGTGAGACATATCTTGCACGCTTATATAGTTTCAAGAACATCCATATGTCGTCCGGAACTGTATCTGCATAGGTAAGTTTATGTATTTATTTATTTATTTATTGTACCGTTACGGCCGGGTAGGGCGTTAAAGAGGGGAGTGGGTGTGGTGACTTGCATATAAGGTACAGAAGAAAGAAATTTAACAGAAGGATAAGTGATTACACGAGTGAAAAATGTAATCAGCGTGCAGAAGAATGCAGAGCACAAGGGTGCCCAAGGAAAGCAGACCAACAACGACAGCTGAAAAGGTACGACACATATTGCAAACACGCCCATGCGCAGAAGTGTTCAGTTCCAAGGCGATACTCATTGAACCAACAATAAAAATGCACGGGCGCGTAATGCAATGAATAACGTGCCCAGTCGTCGAGACATATTATAAATGCAAAACAGCAAAAAACAAAAAAGCACGCATCTCCACGAGTGGGCGAAGCACTTAGGATCGTTGTTACCGTAAATCCCCCGTGAGAGTGTTTACTGCTGCTAAAACGATTTCCAATCCAGTCCAATCCAGTCTAATCTCATACAATTCAATCCAATCCAATCCAATCCAATCCAATGCTCCTCGCGCATGCGCAGCTCGGCTCGCAGGAGATCTCTCTCTCTCTCCCTCTCTCTCTCTAACCTTATGTGAACCTTTTATTTTGTTCTTGTTAAACGTTTGTGAACCTTTTGTTCACAGATGTTTCGATTTACACGGTGCTGTGCGTCTCTCTCTCTCTCGTTCTCCAACCTTTTGTGAACCTTTCATTTTGTTCTTGCTAACCTTTTGTGCACCTTTTGTTCGCGGATGTTTCGATTTACACGTGTCTGTGCATCTCTCAATCTCTCTCTCTCGCTCTCCAACCTTCTGTGAACCTTTAATTTTGTTCTCGTTAATCTCTTGTGAACCTTTTGTTCACAGATGTTCCCGTTTACATGGTGCTGTGCGTCTCTCTCTCTCTCTGACACTCTCTAACCTTTTGTGAACCTTTAATTTTGTTCTTGTTAACCTTTTGTGTGCCTTTTGTTCACAGATGCTTCGGTTTACACGGTGCTGTGCATCTCGCTCCCTTTCTCTCACACACACTCTCTCGCTCACCTTTTATGAACCTTTTATTTTGTTCTTGTGAACTTTTTGTTCACAGATGTTTCGATTTACACGCTGCTGTGCGTCTCTCTCTCTCTCTATCTCGCTCTCTACCCTTTTGTGAACCCTTTATTTTGTTTTTGTTAACCTTTTGTGAACCTTTTGTTCACAGATGTTTCGGTTTAAAATGGTGCTGTGCGTCTTTCTCTCTCTCTCTCTCTCTCGCTCGCTGTCTAACCTTTTGTGAACCTTTCATTTTGTTCTTGTTAACCTTTTATGAACGTTTTCTTCACATATGTTTCTATTTACAAGGTGCTGTGCGTCTCTCTCTCTCTCTCGCTCTCTAACCTTTTGTGAAACTTTCATTTTGTTCTTGTTAACCTTTTGGAACATTTTGTTCCCAGATGTTTCGGTTTTTCACAGATGTTTGGGTTTACATGGTGTTGTGCGTCTCTCTCTCTCTCTTTTGATCTTTACACTTTTGTGAAAATTTTATTTTGTTCTTGTTAACCTTTTGTGAACCTTTTGTTTACAGATGTTTCGATTTACACAAAGCTGTGCGTCTCTCTCTCTCTCTCGCTCTCTAACCTTTGGTGAACATTTCATTTTGTTCTTGTTAACCTTTTATGAACCTTTTGTTCACAGATGTTCCAGTTTACATGGTGCTGTGCGTCTCTCTCTCTCTCGCTCTCTAACCTTTTGTGAACCTTTCTATTTGTTCTTGTTAACCTTTGTGAACCTTTTGTCCACAGATGTTTCCGTTTACATGGTGCTGTGCGTCTCTCTCTCTCTCACTCTCTAACCTTTTGTGAACCTTTAATTTTGTTTTTGTTAACCTTTTGTTCACAGATGTTTCGGTTTACACGGTGCTGTGCGTCTCTCTCTCTCTCTCTCGCTCTCTAACCTTTTGTGAACCTTTTATTTTGTTCTTGTTAACCTTTTGTGAACATTTTGTTCACAGATGTTTTGGTTTGCATGGTGCTGTGCGTCTCCCTCTCTCTCTTTTGTTCTGTAACCTTTTGTGAACCTTTCATTTTGTTCTTGTTAACCTTTCGTGAACCTTTTGTTCACAGCTGTTTCGATTTCCACGATGCTGTGCGTCTCCCTCTCTCTCTCGCTCTCTAACCTTTTGTGAATCTTTCATTTTGTTCTTGTTAACCTTTCGTGAACCTTTTGTTCACAGATGTTTCCATTTACACGGTGCTGTGCGTCTCTCTCTCTATCTCTCTCTCGCTCTCTAATCTTTTGTGAACCTTTCATTATGTTATTGCTAACCTTTCGTGAACCTTTTTTACAGACGTTTCAATTTACATGGTGCTATACATCTCTCTCTCTCACACACACACGCACACATACACACACACACACTCTCTCTCTCTAACCTTTTGTGAACCTTTTATTTTGTTCTTGTGAACCTTTTGTTCACAGATATTTCGATGTACACGGTGCTGTGGCGTGAGCACGGACGCCGGACGGACAAGCCTCGGCGTTAAGGTGCTTCGCCCTGAAAATCAGCCAACAAAACAATAAACAGTCAAAATAATGTGATCAATGGACACAAAGGTATAGAATATGGGTGAAGCTCTTTACAGAAAGGGGTGGGCGGATAATGCTGATTTAAACAATTTCTTATCATGGTATGGACACATGTTGCTTGGGAAGATGGTTCCAATCTCCTATCGTGCGAGGGAAAAATGTGTGATGAGAGGTGTTGGTGTCGCATGCGAATTGTCTGATCTTGTTCGATGATCAAGGTGTCGTTAAATGTACGAAGGACTAGACCGAAATGTATCGCCTAAAGTGGGATGATAGTATATTTTTGAAGTAAACATAAGCGTCTCATTTGGCGGCGTAGCGAAAGATCGGGGGATAGTAATTTTATATTTGAAACGTTTGCAGTAAACTGGTAATTTCTTAAAGTGAAACTGGCCGAACGGTTTCGTATCGGTTCAACCGCGGTTGTAAGTAAATTAATACCGATGTTCCAGATAGATCAAGGTATATTGGGAAGGGTTCTCCTTAGGTAGCCATGTGTTCGGTTTACGTTAAGAGTTTTGTAGCTAATATGCAGTTCCCAAGAAAGGTTGCTTGATATGTCGACGTCCAAATACTTATATGAATTCACTGATTGTAATAGGGTGTTTGAATGAAGTAATTAAAATTAGGAGAGCTCCTCCGGTATGCGTGCGTTACTGTGCATTTGTTAATGTTGAGGGTCATAAGCCAATCGTCGCACCATCTGTGATGATATCAAGGTCATTCTGAAGTAAATTAGCGTCATTGGTGTTCGAGATTTCGGGCTATATAGCACAATCATTGGGGTAAAGATTAATCGAAGAGTAAATCTTAGCGGGTAGGCCGTTGATATAAATTAGGAATAAGAGTGGGCCGATTACGGATCCTTGTGGAACGCCTGATAGTACTTTGGACATAGGCGAATCAGAGCGGTTAGCTGTAACAAATTGCGACCGATTGGTAAAAAATTACGCCCATCTTCCCGCGAGGGAACACTGGTGTGATGCGACGCATCGGGGGGTTCAATTTGTGTTTCCGTTGGGTTGATGCTCTAAATCAGGTGAAACGTGTTGTGACGCGAAGTCGAAAGAGAGCGAGCGCTGACTGAACCGCCGCAGCGCACTACCCGCTTTATATTCACAGCGCCTGAAGGAGAGAAGACAGCGGAGGAGAGTCCCGCATGCCTGCACTTGCACGACGGGAGCGGAGCGAAGCGAGCGAAGCGCGCGCACGCAGCTGTTGTTTATGATAATGAGACGGAGTGAGTGTTGCGCACAGCTGTCTGAGAGAAGAGCGGAGGAGAGTCGCAAATGCGCAGGTGACGTGCGGACGCCGCCGACGCCGACGCCGACGCAGCAGGGACATGCCTCAGAGCAAGAGATGCATCGCATCTAAAAAATTGCGCAGCCAGTAAAGGACGTTCAATCTAGGTTAAGTTTACCTAATTTAAATAACAAAAGATTATGCGACACCCTGTTAAATGCCTTGGAGAAGTATTGGAATATACAGTCAGCGGTTGAACCCCGGTCTAAAATACTATATACAGATTGAAATAAAGAAGCCAGTTGAGTTTCACAACAATATTGTTTGCGGAAACCGTGCTGAGATGCATGAAAAAAATGAATTAGGACCAAAATGAGCTACAATTTGAGACTATGTGATGTGCTCGACAATTTTGCAAGGAATGCCATAGTTAGAGAAAGGGGGGATACTTGCAAATGAGTTGCTTATCACCAACTTTGTGAATCGGCACCACCTTCCCTACTTTCCAGTCATCCGGTATTTCACCGGTGCGTAGAGACTGCTGGAACATTTTAGTCAAAATTACAGGCGAATCCATTTTAGAGAGTCGCGTTTGAACGGAATTAGCGTTAGGGAGTAGCGCTTGAACGGAATTGGGGACATTTATGTTTTCTCAACTATTTCCAATCTCGTTTTAGAGGAGAGAGAACTTTCGTGTTTTTCTTGCCCTTACTGTTTATTCCAGTTGTTGAAGCCCCACTTCATTTGTCGTGCCTGTTTCTCCGCATATTTTATCTTCTGCATGTCCCTCTACTCTGTTACTCTGTAGGTGAGCAGTCGCGCGCGTGAACAAGATAAACGGAGAATTTTGGAAAAAGCATGTTAAAGCGTTGAAAAGCTTCCTACCTACTCAACAAAACGCAAAATCGTTCACCCGAGATATCACCACTGCCTACAAAGCAGAGATGGTCAAAGGCAGTACGGCGGGCAAGCTGGTGACGCACCTGTAGGAGTTTACGCCTTCGACCGACCGTCCAACCTTCTTGCACGCTCGTTCATTATCTTTACAGCTACTAGAACCCCGTGGAGAGTTTGTAGAGCACCTCGAACACGATATTTTCTGCCCCTGTTGGGGTTTTCTTCGGAAACTTCTTTCAAATAGCGTGAGATCCGGTTGCGTGCACCGTCCTCGCTAACCAGCTTGTAAGTATTGAACGGAAAAACAATTACAACTAATGCGTGGGAACCGTAGCGTGCACCACTATCTCCCTCGAGACGCAGAGCCGTAAACGTTGAAAAGCTCGTGTGACAAGTTAAACCACGCATGTCTTTCTCATTTTGCAGTCTCTTTACCATTTTGAAGCTGACAATCCTCGCCACGTTTGCTCTCAGGTTTTGTGTGAACCACAACTGTTGGCGAGAAACTCGGGTTATACCCACGCAGTAGTTTCCTCGGAGGTCCCTCTTGCAGACTGCTGAAATAATTGGCCCACGGAGGCCTGTTACCCGTTATTGCGGAAAACGCAAGGATCGGCGAATACTGCGAATTGCGGTGACGCGAAGAGGTGAATATCATCCAGTCCAATTGTGGTGCCACCGCTGGCTTGTCAAGAAATCGATCACGTCGGCACAGCAGCAAAACAGTCATTCAGTAGGTTGAAACCGCATTGTCAATGCGCATTCTGAATTACTTGGGGAATTCGTAAAAGCTTGCGAGTTCAAAATATCAAGTCTCCAGTTTTGTGCACACGGTTCGGGGAGTTTGTTTTGGTTTGTGCTAACCATTGGATACATGCTAACTCTTGTGGCGCTACTTCTAAAATCTTAAATTTCTTGCTTAGTTTTCTGGTGTGCATCCATGAAAAAAAATCGGGACATAATTCCTTACCAGTAAAATCCATTACCAGTAAAAATTTTTTTCCTGTCCTTAAGGAACAGAATGTTGCCGGAGCAGTGAAAAAGGCAACTCATTGAAATATAAAAAAACGTAGCCTTATATCTTTCATACTAGATTCAGCAACAGGTCCGCTCATTGTTACAGGTTCTAACGCAATATTCAAAACACTACCGAGAAAGGATTTTATTTAAGAACTACAACCCACATTTGCTGAACACCAAGTTTGATCTTTTTCAACACGTACTCTGCGTAGCGTTTTCAAGAAACGCGCGTGCACTATGGCACGAGCCTTGAAATTGTTCCATTTTGATCCCGCAAGTCTTTTGTGCCTTTTGTTTTTCACAAAGCTCTCGGTGCAGATGCCTGGACTCGTCCACGATGCAGTTGTAGCGATGAACGAGCCTGGAACTCGCGTGGCTGTGATTTGCTCCGCCGAAGACACCGGCGCAGTAGGAAGGGCCGTGCAAGATATTGCCGTGGCGGTGACGTTGTGGACTTGCTTAGCACCGAGCCACTGATACGATTCCTTTGTTCGGTATATTACTCAGTCCCCGATTTTTCGCAGGCCAGCCCTGGTTATCGTACCCACGCCTGAAACGATGCCCCGTCGTATATTTCAAGAAGTTGCACACTTTGAAACTTATCACGCAAGCATTCGATGGATATTTTCGGTTGCAGAACACGCCGACGTCATCGGAAAGCTTTCGGGGCACGTGTGTCAGGTGGTCACCGTCACTGAGCAAGAGATCAACGCTCCATCTGACGAGTACAAGCACTGCACAAGCCGCAAGGTGTTACGAACATCGGACGAGGTGATATCGCATTACGCTTCCCCTCAGGGAATGTTCCCTAAGCACCGCAAAGTGCACTATGCTATACGTGATAGGCCTGGAAATTATTGTGGCTACGTTGTTCACGACGACGTCTACGCAATGCGAAAAGCGTACACGGCTTTAAACAATACATTGATTTTTGTCTGCAACAGCACGGGGGGCACAGGTTCCCTTATTCTAGACCGTACTGTGGACGTAATCTTCGGACCCAACGTTGTGAATTGCGGCCTTTCTGACAACGTGAGTTACTCTGGCTACGGATGTTTCCTCTACGCCTATGCCACGTACCCACCCATTCGCATATGCTTGGTGGTGCTGCCTGCGCGTCCGGTTCCTCCATCCTTCACTAATACATGGCTTGGTTTTTTCGGCCTGTTCTTCACCCTGCCGTTTTTTGCCGTAGTGTACACTGTGGTATTCCGAATCAGGGGCCATTTGTTCCGGGAACCCCCCGTGCACCTCTCGGATACAACCGCTTTCTTGGTGAGCGCGTTTCTGGGGCGAGGTCCACCACCCGAATCAGCGTCGGTGTTGGAGTCGAACAAAGTGATGCTTGGCGCATTCATCTTTGGCATGTTTTTCCTGCTGAACGACGTGCAGAGTGGAATAACGGCTTCCCGAAGTGTTCCGGCGTATGTTTCCGAAATCCGTAACACCGAGGACTTCGTGGCTCTGCTCACAGCCGGCCGTATCTTGCCGTGCATGTCTCCTATGACCGCAGACGCCATTCGGAAATCTCCTTCGAATGCTTCACATGTACAGGCGGTGCGGAGAGCGCTCGAGTCCTGTGTTGAAGGTTGCTCTGAAGGCCAGTACTGCTTCCCCAAGATCGCAAGGAGAACTCATGCTGCGCTCGGAGCCTGCACGAAAGCTTCAATGCGTCGGCAGCACTACATGGGTGTCGTCCAGTCAGAAGATACGTTCATGGCGTTCCTTGCACTGTCCCAAGCGCACGGGAAGTTTCCGGCCAGGTAAGCTGAACGTGCAAATGGTTGATGTGGGAGAGTTTGTTCGACATAAGTGAAAAGGGCTTAGAGGTGCAAAAAATGAGGCACAAAAGAAACAAGCACGACAGACAAGGAGCCACTTCTAAGTCAACTATAACTTTGAAGAAAGAAACTTGATATCAATTAGGCGCACATGACGTCACGAATTACGTTCTGGTTCCCTTTCCATGAACTGTCTCTCTTAAAGGGCAATGAACAGTTCGCGGATGCTCTTCTCATCAGCTTTTTTGGTAAGGTACGCCTACATAATTTTCCAACTCCGACTTATCGCTAGCCCTACTCAGAAATATCATTTGCTCTAACATCGGAAAGCACATGCCCCTTTCGTAATGGTATGACATGTGGCCGCCAGCATTGTTTTTTAAAGTCAGATTCTGTTCACGCACTCGGCCTAAAAAGTAGCGGTCTGCCTGGCCTATGCGATGTCTGGAGCAAATCATGTGGACTTCATAAAGAACAGTTTTTATGCAGTCATCGGCCTGTTAGTGTTCTACGTAGCCTTTGTCTCGGACATCTTTGGGATATCTTCGACAAATTGCTTGGTGTGCAAAAAACATTTACTCCGTTCCCCTGCGCAACGTTTCTCATGCCATGTGACACACGGTGCCAGTAAAAAATGACACGAACCTTCTTCTTGTCAATTAATAGTGCGTGCCTCGTCCTTCTATTTTCGATTGTGCTACATTTACTGCAAAACAAATCCCACAAACCAGACGAAATCAAACTACGAAATTTTGTTTACTTTTGCTGTTCAATCTGGCAGTCAGAGCTTGGTGTATTTCGCGGTTACAGGATCTGCTCAAAGCGGCCTTTAGGTCACAGCTTTTTTCATCAATCTTCAGAGTGCGCAGTCAAAAGAAATATGGAAGTTGCTTGTTCGGCCATGGCTGTGGCGGTGCGGTGGAGTCTTCGACTCCTCCTGGACGTAGAAAACTTGCACTACAATATTTCTGATGTAGGCCTCTTCGAGGTTCGGCGGACAAGAATGAACGCCTACGTTGAGCTCAATTTCAATGGAGCACTCTTAACAAAATTGCTAGTAAAACAGTACGAACGTCTCTATTTACTAACTCCTTACGAACTTTACGGGACGTAGGCTCTAAGAATGGACCCTAAATGCTGTCGTTACTAATCGAGACCGTCCACTTTTTAACTGGTGCTTGTTTAATACTAACATTCATTGATAATAACAAAATCCTATTACTCATTGAACATAATAAATACAGCACTTTTCCCACTATAGCTTACGATTAAAAAAGTTTTTGCAAATCCATATGCTGACTTGTAATGCTCACATCGAAATGCAGAATTCCAAAATTATCGCTAAAATGTTTGATTTTTGCGACAAGCCCGCCGTCTCTATCAGAGGACTTTCCGCTGCTGGCCATAAACACAAGAACTGCAGATGCATTTTTGCAGGAACTAAGTTGTTCTCGCTATGCTATAGACCTTATGTGAAATTGCTTGGTTAATTATCTAGCAACACTGATGTAAATAATACCATCCGCCATATTGGTACGGGCGACAATTGGGAAGTCTCGTATTACTCGTACTGTGGAAGAGCAGGTGACGGTAACGCGGTATGGCCCCAACTAGGCGACGTTTTCCGGGTCTCGACCGCGGATTGTGGACGAAGGACTTGTCTGCACTTCCGACTGTATCTGAGGGCTCATACCACTCGTGGTGCCGCGCCAAATACCACTCCGAGCGGCAGCAGGACAGGGCATACCGCCTAGCCACCTAGACCTATGTTCGCCTTTATCGGTGCGGACCAACACCTGCGACTCGCAGTAAGTAAATCCTTGTTTGTTTTTTCCTTGACGCGAGTTAACCGGTATGAGCATTTGTATAGCACTCTGTTCACCGTTGTTTACCATGCAAATGCGTAGCGGGGACCCTGTTGCAGTAACTCTTAAAGAGGAAAGCAACATTAAGCAGACCGTGCCGCTAGTGGGTGGATTAGTTATTTTCAAATGCTGTACGTACATCGAATTTACTGCATGAGTTTTGGAGAAGATGTTTACGGAAAGGTTGCGGCCGTTTTCTGTGACGGTCGTCCACCCACGCGTTTGCCGCAAAGCAATCGCGCTTTGCGGCGAAGTAAACTACAAAAGTGCACATTAAGCATTGTTTTTTTTGTGTGTGTTTTCATTATTTATTGCGCATGTTCTGCCGCAAAAATCTGTTTGTGTGTCTGGCTTCTCCTTTTTTGGCAGTGGGGTGGTTGTGTTTGTTTCTAAAGCGCATGTTTTCAGTGTGCCCGAACAGATAATACATTAAAACCTCGTTATCTCGAACTTACTGAACTAAGATTTTTAAAATTCGATTGGTCATTGGTATAGCCCGGATGTTTGCCTGTTTATCTCGAGAAGTTTTGGAAGTGAGTTCCAGGTAATCACAATATTGCTTGCTTAAGTTATGACGAACACAATCATGCGGGAACTGGTATCATTACCCACGGTGAGGTTTATTGAAGTTTATAAATGTTAAACTTCCTTCTGTTGAAAATACATTAACAAAGCATGCAGCGATACTTACACGCTCGAACTTGAAAGACAATTTTGACATCATTGCTGTTTGAGGTGTAGAATATTGCCCTTGCAACAGTGTAAAGTAAGACACAAAATCTGGTCATTGTGAGTCTGTTCCTTGCGGCCACTGCTTTCTGCTCTGTCCATTTACCATAAACTGTAGCGGGCTAGTCCTGTTCTTCCCTGAGTGCTATTTACTGTTACTCTCTCTGTTCCTGCAGGTTGGGACTCATTCATGTGCTCAGCAGCTGCTTTCGCTCCCAGAAGAAAAGGGGCCGGCCCTATGTTTTGTGCCTCATGTTTGAGACGGACAGTGGGGCTTTGTGAGGCAGCGTGCGATTGCCCAGCGGGTTGCAGTGGAGCATGTAGTCACATCCTGACGGCTGTGCACCTACTCGTCCTCTTGCAAGCCCAAGGTTTTAAAGGGCCACTGAAGTGAATTTGTCAAGCTCCCATTTTTGCTTGCACTGCGTAGACTGGCTCAAATTAACACACTTTTCATCGTTTATCCGGTTGATAAGTCGGTAATTATTTTAGAAAGCGTGAAAGAAGAAAAAAACCCGCCCGCATCTTCTCACGGGGGGAACTAGAGTAAATGCGTCGCAGAGTGGTGGGGGTATCGCGTGAATGTTGCGTAATTGGGTATGGTTTGGGAATGCTTAATTGTTATATCGTCTTTATTATTCTTATTTAATGTATGAAGGAGAAGCGAAGGCAATGAGTGTAAAGTTAAAGTCTGTCTTTATTGCTTGGTGCCGTCAAGCAAAGCGTCAAGTCAAGCGAAAGCCAAGCAAAGACGCCCTTCACTGAATTCCGAACGCGTGCTCCGCCGCTTATATACACACCGCCCGCGTTCGAGGGAGAGGGGTACGGGGGAGAGACGAGCATGCGCACACTTCCGTACACAAGCGCGTGAACTTTCCACGCACCCACCACGCCGTTATCACGTGTACACGCCCTGCCGCCGTTAAAAGAGCCATGAAGAGAAAACAAAAGTTTGGTTCATTCAAAAGATTGCCTCGTTAGAATCATACTGACACCACTTTTAACGTAAACTTCGCTGAAATAAGCTACATAATTAGGAAAAAAGGGAATGGTCATGCGACCCACCAGCTCATTTCCCGCAACAGAACCTATGATGTCATTCGAGCCAGCTCTGCGATTGGCGGAGGCCGGCAGAAGCAGACGGAAATTAGGTAGAGCTTACAAACTAGCCGAACGAGCGATTTGCGCTTAAATTTAGGGCACATTCTTTACAAAGCAATAAGAATGATGCGACAAACAGTGGAAGTTACGAAAGCACATGTAAACATAGAAGTACTGATGCGTACTGCTGTTCGTACTGCGCATAGCATGCTTGGTTTAGCTCCACAGCACTACGGGGCTTGGGGTTGTCTCAGACGACACTGGCCGATTGGGGAAAGCAACGGTGTCTTAAGTGACCACATTTGTCAAGCGAGCACTGTTTCAGGGAACGAATATTTTCTCCCAGAACAAAAAGAAGCCAGGTTTATATACAGGCAAAAACAAACCAAACGCTTGCCACGGTATGGTGGCGCCATCTAGGTTCGGGTAACGTAAAGAAACGCGGGAACAAACCAACACCGCTGTACAGGGTGGAGACAACCTTTGAACGGTCCCGTGCCGCCGCAATTGGGCCAACGTGCTCAACGCGTTGTTATTTTCGTTTCCCACGAGACCTAGCAACGCGAAACAGACAATATGATTCAAACTTCTTCAGTAAACGGCGTTGCGGCGATAATTTTAGCGTGGTTTTGGCACAATGACTTGCTTCAGCGGCGAGCGAGCGACCCAAAATGGCGGCGCCAGCGTATACGTGTTTCTACCCTGTACGGCGGATGCGTGAATGAAGGAATTCTAGGCTGCAGAGCGGTCGGTTCCTGTGATGTCATTGCAGACCCCGAAAACAAACGATTGAGCGGGAAAATCAAATTTTTAACCTAAATTGTTTAATTTCTCAGTGAATAAAGCATCGTTTGTATCCGGACAAGTGCTGGGGGCACTATAAAACACGAAATCTTTGGAATAAAACCAACTTGCATTTTCTCTTCATGGCTCCTTTACCTGTTGAGCTCGACGCAGCGCACGGGTAGCTACGACGCATGCGCGCACAGACGCGCTCCCCCCGCACCGCCGCAGCTGTTGTTGAGAGCGACGGAGCGCACGGGGTACACGCGCTACTCCCGCACCGCCGCACCCGTTGTTGAGCGATGAGGGTACGGGGGAGAGACGCGCACCTGGGCCTCGACGCGACGCGCATGCGCAGTGAGCGTGTGGACGGCGCCGACAACATCGACGAGTGACATCGCGAGCCTAAGAAATGCTCCGCATTTAAAATATCCTGCGCGGTTAGCGGCGGCCGCACCAACTAAAGGCTGTGACTACGGGAGGAGACGCACCGTGATTGGACAATGTCCAAGGTTAGCATTCAAACAAGTTTCGGTTTTGGTTCTGTAAAACAACATGCTTGATATCCGACGGCATTGTTGGATGGGCATTCTCGATATCTCTCTAATCGTCGTACCGCGCTTCTGCCATGTTGTCGGCTGTAAAATGCACAGGATAAGCCTCCCAGGACGGCTTGGAATCGTAGCAATCGCAGTGGATGAACGTCCTCCGCGTCCCCGCAGACGCTCAAATGCCATGCTCTTTTCCCCCATATTTGGAGCTTGCCTCACTCATGCCCATTTCGTAAAAATCGTGGTAGGTCATTGAAACAAATGTGGTAGGTCATTGAAACAAATAAAGAATTTTCTCCACTTTTTTTTCTCCACTTTCTTTCTTTCTTTCCAAGTTTTTTATCTGTGTCAATGACCTGCCACATCCTCCCCTTTGCTTTCCGAGGTTTTCTTGACTGCCAACTCTTATTTCTGTCTTATTTTCAAGGAGCCCCTCATTTCCCATTCTGATTCGCTACATGCATAGCGAGGGCCTCTGTTCTGGCAGTCTTGGTGCCATAGGAAGCTTAAGAGGGTTCAACGCTGGTCGACCACTCTCGACATGTCGTAGACACTCGAGTCACGGCCCGGGGGTTAAAAAGAAGGTCCCCTTCACCGCGAGTAGTCCGAGTGGCGCTGGCTACCACCCCCAAGCTCAAGAAACAAAAATACCTAAACATAAATACCCCAGAAAGTGGAGGGGAAAATCGCCCCGCCGGTAGCGTAGTGGTTATCGCACCAGACCGGTATTCTGGAGGTTGTGGGCTCGGATCCCACCTGGTGGGTAATTTTTCTCCACTTTCTTTCTTTCCAAATTCTTTATCTGTTTCAATGACCTACCACATCCTCCCCTTTGCTTTCCGAGGTTTTCTTGACTGCCAACTCTTATTTCTGTCTTATTTTCAACGAGACCCTCATCGCACAGTATATGTATGTATGCAGTGGTGCACCCACGGGGGTGTTTTGGGGGTTGTAACCCCCTCCAGATGTCCATCGACCCAATTCCCCTCAGCATGCCTCACCCACTGAACCGAAACCGATGTTCACCGAGCTCAGTGTGTAGTCTCGGAAGCTTTTATTATTGGACATTCGCCGTTAAATCTCGAAGAAGAAATTGTATGACCGGCATTATAAAATAAAACTGGAGCACGAGCTTTTAGGATTGTGCTTTAAAGACTGTGGGGATTAACTTGCGTATAACTTGAAATAGTTTAAGAAAAAGAATGAGAAAAAATTTGTGACACAAAAAGTGTCCCTGGACAGGAAATTTCTGAATGCTTAAGAATCCCTGGGGGTTTTAAATGATTCCGTAGCCCCCCTCCCCCCTACGGCACGCCTCATAGCCCACGGTAAACCGCAAATAGTAGCATAATTGTTGTAGGGCCAGATTATACCAGTTTCTGAACTTTGTGCGGAACTTCCATCACGAGATTTGAATCATTCGTCGTCTTCTAGAAAAAAAAAAAAAGACGCTGAAGTTTCACGTAGGTTAGGGCTCAGTATTGTTGAGCTTGCGCTGGCCTCAAATCAAATCTAACAAGATCATATCGAAGTTGTTTTATTTCATTTGAAAGCTTAAACTACTGTTTTTCCTTCAATACTAAGCACTGTAAGAGCCCTCCCTCTCCTGTTCAATAAACAAAAGGTTCGGTTTTCCTTTATATATATCGCCTGAGTTTGTAACGTTACAACGAGGAAGGCAGCAACGCTTCGTGCGCAGTTACGAAAACTTGTGATCACGGATAACAATGATGTTTTGTTGAATAGGCTTACATGATGATGATGATGGTTGGATGTTAATGGCGCAAGGCCAACTAGGGCAAAGAGCGCCAAAACAGTGGTTAAATATGAGAGGTGAGAACTTAGACACTGATATCAGTAAGCAAGAACAAAAGTAAAATCAATAAAAGACAGTGAGGATGGCTGGTGTAAAGGGCCAGGTTGTGATGGTGCGTGGCATGAAATAAAGCTTTAAAAAACTACGCGTGATAGGAAATGAGATGTAAAAACTTGATGTCACTGAGGAACTTAAAAGTGCGTTGCACAGGAATCACGGGATCATCCGCTAGAAAGAGTGCTGGGTGTAGTGGAATGTGTTGTCTGTAGAGTTGAGGGAAGTGCTTGCGTCTTGTTGTCTGGAGTGCTTTGCATGTAATGAGGATGTGAAGTACGGATAGGCCCTCCCCACACCTGCTACACAGGGGTCTTGGAGATCCGGTTAGCAGATGGGAGTGTGTCGCGTGTGTGTGGCCTATCCGTAATCTACCTAGGGCAACTTCGATGAATCTGTTGTGTGAGTCACTAGTGTATTGTCCTAAGTGTGGCTTTACTATGTGTAACTTGTTGTCTGTCTGTGTATTCCAGTCGGCTTGCCATGTTTTGCGAAGGTGTTGTCGGATGTGTGGCTTGAGGTCAGTGTAGGGTATTGTTGTTATGTCCACTGTGCTTGCAAGTGCAGCAGTGGCGGCCATTTCATCAGCGGTCTCATTCCCCGCGATTCCAGCATGGCCTGGAACCCAGCACAGGATTACTTGAAAATTATTTGCATATATAGACATTATGAAATTAAAGACAAGCTTGACAATGTGGTTTTTCTTGGGTCTGTGTGAAGACAATGCACGTACAATGCTCAAAGAGTCTGTGAAGATGACGGACTTAGGAATTCGTTTTTTAAGAATGTGCTGAACGATGAGTAAAATGCCATATGCTTCTGCAGAGAAAATAGTGGTGTGTACACTCATGGTTCTGCAAGCAATAAAGTTGGGGCCATGAGCGGCGCACGACACTGTAATTGAAGTTTTCGAGGCATCGCTATAGAATTCGGCACATTTATATTTATCCTGAAGCGACAAGAAATGCTGCAGAATCGCAGCTCTCGGAACCCTGTTTTTATCTATTTTCATAAATGAAACATCACAACAAACAGGCTGCAGTTGCCATGGTGGTATAACGTCAGAAAATGATGAAGATGTACAGACATCTAAAAACCCAACGGAAAGACCTGAAGCTTCCTCTCTCACCCTCAGAGAGTAGGGCAAAGGAACAGATGGACGATTTGAGAATAGCTGGGTTGTAGATGTATCGTTGAGGACAGGTTTAAAAGGATGGTTATTGAATGATGAGACCTTAAAAGCATATAATAAATCTATGTACATTCGTTGATGTTCCAGGCACCATTTGTTACTTTCAGCGTACAGACTCTGGGCCGGGCTAGTGCGGAAAGCCCCACACGCAAGGCGCAGGCCCAAATGGAGAACTGGGTCAAGCATTTTTAGTGCTGTTTTTGATGCCGACCCATACACAACACTACCGTAGTCTAGCCGAGACCCGACTAAGGCGGTAAAAACGCGAAGAAGGAGTTCTTTGTCTGCACCATAGGACTGGTGGGAGAGGACTTTGAGAATGTTTAGTATTTTCAGGCATTTATGTTTAAGTTGTTTGATTTGTGAAATGAACGTGAGTTTTTCATCAAATATGACACCTAAAAACTTGTGCTCCTTTTTTACAGGGATAGAAGCGCGATGAAGGGTGATCTCCGGGTCTGCCTTAATCCCGCGCTTGCGGGAGAACACAACACAAGTACTCTTTCCAGGGTTCAGTTTAAAACCGTTTGTGTCCGCCCAGCCAGCAAGTTGGTTCACCCCAAGCTGGACTTGGCGTTCACAAACTGAAAAGTTACAGGACTTAAAAGATATTTGAATGTCATCTACATATATAGAACAGGAAATGGTTGGTGGCAGTGCCTTCCGAAGTGAGTTCATCTTAACAATAAACAGTGTGCAGCTCAAGACACCGCCTTGAGGGACGCCATTTTCCTGCACGTATACATTCGAAAGGGCACTGCCAACCCTCACTCGAAAGGTCCTTTCCGACATGTAGCTACTGAGCGTGTTCAGCATGTTGCCGGAAACACCAAACGACTTGAGGTCACACAAGATGCCGTACCGCCAGGCCGTGTCATAGGCCTTCTCCATATCGAAGAAGACTGTTATACAATACTGCTTATGAATGAAGGCATCTTTTATATATGTTTCCAATGCAACCAGTTGATCATTGGTGGATCTCCCAGCCCTGAAGCCAGCCTGGCAGCTGTCGAGAAGACCATTGTACTCTAAGAAGTACATGAGTCTCCTATTGATCATCTTCTCGAACAGCTTACACAGGCAGCTTGTGAGGGCGATGGGACGATAACTTGCGGGAGAGGAAGGGTCCTTCCCTTCTTTCAGAAAGGCCACTACAATGGCCTCCCTCCATGACCCTGGGAGGTGCCCCGAAAGAAATATTTTGTTGTAGAGGTGAAGGAGGGTTTCAAGTGTGTCTGTGTGCAAGTGTTGAATCATAGTGTATGTAATGTTGTCTGCGCCTGGAGCTGAAGGTTTACAAGTACTAAGTGCGATCTTCAGCTCATGCAGTGAGAAGGGGGTGTTATAAGATGAGGTCGACTTATTACTGTCTCGTAAGGACTTCTTCTCACAGGATGTTTTGTGTTTTATGAAAGTGTTGGTGTAGTGCGCTGAACTGGACACATGTTGGAAGTGTTGTGCGAGCGCGTCAGCCTGGTCTTCCAGTGTGTCCCCTGTTGTACTAACCAGGGGCAGGCTGTGTGTCTGTTGTCCTTTTAGTTTATGTATTCGTGTCCATACTTTTCGCGTGTCAGTGTAGGAGTTGATGGAAGTGAGGAAGGTGCGCCAACTCTCCCTTTTCGCCTCACGGCGCACTCGCTTCCCAAAAGCCTTGGCCCGTTTAAACGAAATGAGATTATCTGATGTGGGGTACCGGCGAAGGACACCCCACGCCTTGTTCTGGGCCTCTCGCGCCCGCCTACAGTCCTCATTCCACCACGGCCTCCTTTGGTTGCGCGGAGCGCTGGAGGCGTGGGGAATGAATTTTTCGGCAGCGTCGCGGATGTGTGCCGTGATAAGTTGGGATGCTTCCTCCACGTGTAGGTGTTCTATGGTTGTGTGGTGTAGTTTAGATGTTTCTGTGAATATACTCCAGTTTGCTTTTGATTCATTAAACCTGTAATGGGAAGATGGACTGCATGGGCCTTTACCTATATATGTTAGGGAAGTGGGGAAATGATCACTACCATATGGGTCTGTGCCCACACCCCACTCAAGACATGGAAAGAGAACTGCGGAACCAATAGCCAAGTCGAGATGTGAGTATGTATTATGTCCTAAGTTATGGTATGTAGGCTGCTTTTTGTTGAAAAGGCATGCTCCTGAAGATGTAAGAAATTTCTCTATCAGGCGACCTCGGGCATCCGTTCTGGAGGAGCCCCAAAGAGAGTTGTGTGCATTAAGGTCGCCTGTTAGGATGTACGGTTCGGGCAGCTGGTCGACCAGCGCCTCGAAGTCAGAGCTGGAAAGTGCATAATCAGGACGAATGTAAATTGAGCATACCGTTACCAACCTATTAAAAATTATTGGGCGTATTGCTACAGCCTCAAGGACGGTGTTGAGAGTGATAGGGTGGCATGCTAGGGATTTCCGGGCTATTATGGCTACACCGCCCGAAGAGTGTGTGCAGCCAACCCTATCCTTTCTGAATACCATGCACCTATTTAAGAAATTTGTGTGATTGGGATTCAAATGCGTCTCCTGAAGACACATCACACTTGGCTGGTTCGAATGCAATATCTCATGGACATCATCAAGATTTTTAATGAGGCCTCTACAGTTCCATTGACTAATATTTTCTCTTCCCATTATGGAGATTTAGAAGCTACTGAAGTCTGTGTGTATTTGTGTTCATGTGTCTTTCGGGGCTGTTACTCTAGGATTTGGCTTTTTGGGCCTTTCTGCTGCTGGCTTGGGCGTCGGAGGCCGCTCCTTGCGCTGCGTTGCAGGCAGGAACGGCCCGACATCCATCTCGTCGTCGGATGTCCGAGGGGTGCCCGACGGACCGGGCCCCCCAGACTTGGCCCCCATTCGGGAGCCCTTCGTTTGAGCCGCCACCGCCGCGGGCGTCGGGGACGCCAAAAGTGGCACGGGCGGTGCGGTGGCGGTGGGAGCCGATGCGGGGCCCGTGGTGTCCATCACCTCGGTAGCCTCCAACGCACTGGAGGACGGGGAGGCGGAGGCGGGAGCGGCACCGGTCCCTACAGAAGAGGTTGTCACCACAACCGCTGCTGCCTCAGCAAGCGGCGTGGTGGCGGGTTGGGCTGCCTGAGGCACCCCAGGGGGGGGGGCGGGGGAGGGACCAGGTCAGACTCGCTGAACTGGGTCCCTGTAGACACCAGACGCCGCTCCGCCCCCCGGCGAGCCGCGTCGGCGTACCTCCCCAGGGGGAAAGAGGCGAACCTCTTTCGCGCCTCTGGGAAGGTGATGTTCTCAGTTATCTTGATGTTGATGATCTTTTTCTCTGTGTGAAATTTTTCATATTTGCGGGAGTACGCTGCATGCGGCCCCCCGCAGTTCACACACGTGAGGGTGTTGGATGGGCAGTTGTCACTGGGGTGATCGTACGCGGCGCATTTTGCACAAGTCATTCGGCCACGGCAAGAGTTTGTACTGTGCCCGAACCGCTGGCACTTGAAGCAGCGGCGCGGGTTCGGAATGTAAGGTCGAATGGAGCATCGGATGAAGCCTGCATTTATATATTGTGGAAGTGCCGAGCGGTCAAAGGTCAGGATGATGTGTTTGGTGGGGATTATCTTGTCGTCCCTGCGCATCGTGATGCGCCGCACAGCTGTGACGCCCTGATCCTTTAAACCTTCGAGAAGGTCGGCATCTGTTTCCGTCAGGAGATCTGTCTCAGAAATCACACCCTGAGAGCTGTTCAGGCTCCTGTGTGGCGTGACCCTGATGTCGAGATCATGGATGCGGGTTTGTGCAAGAAGAGTGCGGGCTTGTTGTTCAACATTGACTTCTACCAGGATTTCTCCGGTCCTGAGCTTTTTAGCTTGATATTTGCCACCTATGGTGCTTTGCAGAAATTTAGAGATCAAGAATACGGACATGGATGCGACAGGTCGTGCTGAGTCAGCAGACTCAATCACAAGAAAGCGAGCAGTTATTTGCGGTTGTTGACAAGACAGTTGTTGAAAGAGGTGGGTACGAAACTTCGGTGCGGCCCCTTTTCGGGGGCCGATCACGTTTGGGGGGGGGGTTTGGAAAATGCCATATGACACATTGGAAAGCAGGGAGACGGGGGTACTTTCTCCTTTGACCTTACCCTGGTAGCCAAAGAGGTCCCGGAGCTCCCTGCCTGGTGAACAGACAGGGAGCCCATCCGCCGGAGCTTGACCTGGGCTCCGACGGCCACCGTTCACGGCTTCTAACCCTCCACCTATAAACACATTGCCACGGTTGGATCCAGCGTATGTTTGGGGGCTCGGGGTCCGCGGTATCGCCAGTACCGTCACCCAAGATTGCTCAAGGTGCCCCGTGCGGGGTGAATAGGCTTACAGAATTATGTGTTAATTGGACTGTTTAGTGCAAATTGTTCCAACCTATACGAACAGATTGTTCACTTGCAGATAGATGAACTTTGAGTAAACTTTCACATTCAGACGCATTTTAAGTTTAGGCCCTGTCTTTGTTCCTCATAATTGGCTTCGCCGTGCAAACCGTATTTTGTAGTTGGTAGACAGGTGAACAGCCTTTTTTTAGTATCTGGTATAGCAGCAAATATGTGTTGCGAAGCCCTCGTTGCGTTTGCTGTCTTTCCCTGTTGTTTAGAACTACTTCGGGCGTCAAGGCCCCCGTTTTACTAAGAAACGCATGTAGCCTATGTTTTCACGCCGACCGACCGGAAGGCGCGGCTATTACGGGGTGAGGACACCCCTTCCTGGCCGAGTGTCACAGGGGATCGGGCATCCGCGTTGTAGAAGATTCCGCACCCCCGCGGTGTTCGCTGCGGGCTCCGAGACCTCTCTCTACTTCCCACGGCCGTCCCTATTCTTTCCACTCCTTACTTTCCTGTTTTGTCCCAATTATTTCGTCTACGCCAATAATTCTTTTGCCGGAGCGCGCGTTTTAGGGTTCAAACTTTGTGTCTGTTAGTGTTGGGTTCCTTTGTTGTTGGAAGGACCATGGTTGATGGGTGTTAAGAAGCGTCTCCACAATTGAACGCGGAAAATGTGTCCAGACTCCAGAATGCACTTCTCTTTCCAATGACCCGTTCCAAACAAATCAAAGCCCTGTCCGCCGGGTTCACGGGGAGCAGCTACCGGCGCCAGGGTCTCAGTTCAGAAACGCTGCCGCCCGTCGTTGGTCCCTTAATTATTTCGGGACACCTTCACCATCAGCTATGCTCCGTTTAGTACTCTTGCTCTTGCCGCGAGGGCCCCCGTTATATATGCGTTTATCTTCTTTCAACTACTTTTTCGGGCGCCAAGGCCCAGGTTTTCTATAAAAGTGCATGCAAAGTGTATCTTCGAGCGCCGACCCACCGGAAGAAGCGGCTGTTACGGGGAGCCATTGGGCCAGCTTGAGTTACAGCGCGGCAGCGGCGTTCCACACCCCCCGTGGCGTTGGCACTGGGCGGTTACGGGCTCCGGGCACTCGGTGTAGTTCAAACGACCTTGCTGTGTTTTCCACTGTTTACTTTGGTGTGTTTTGTCTGAACTACATTCTCTAATCAATAATTCTGCAAGTGCGCCTTCTCCAGTGCAAACTTTGTGCCTGCGTATCATTGGTCCTTTTCTCTTTGGCGGGAACATGGCTGATTGGTGTTCATAAGCGCCTCCCGTATTGGCTGCAGAAAGTGGGGCCAGAATTCGCTTTTCTTCCACGGGTCCACTTGAAGTAACTATAACGCCGCTCCGCCGGCTTCAAGGGGGCCCGCACCAGGAAATCATTCGAGAAACGCTGCCGCCCGTCGTCCGGCACTTTCGCCAGGAGACCGCCATCCAGTCAGCCATGTCCCGTTAAGTACTTTTGTTCTATTTACTGTTTTTCTCATTTAATGTAATAATTGTATTGTTTCAAATTTGTATGCGTCAAAGATCAGACAAGGTCATCAGTAAATTAAATCAGTTAACCTTAAAACTTCTTCAACATCTCGATTGCTTAACCGCTTGACCAACGTGCCACCGTAGCGGCAGCTATTGGCCAAATTTTGTTGCTACACTCTCTTAACTACTTTCTCATTTCATGTAATAAGTGTATTGTTTGAAATTTGTATGTGTTAATCGTCTACCAATGTTATTAGTAAATTCAACCAGTTAACTTAACAATACTGAAACTTCTGGAGTGCTTCCCTGCCCGTGGCCTCCGCGATTTGCTGCCGGCGGCGCGCCGTTGCTCGGCGGGCCACCGGTAGCCGATCGCGTAGGCCACGACGTGCCGAACACTATACTACCGTAGCGGCAGAGAAGAGACAATAGAGAGTTATAGCAGATCGGAAAAACGGTTCCGGTACGGTACACGGTACCTGTTACTGGGCTGTACCGGGAAGGCTCGTTTTAAGAGTTATAGCAGACCGTAACTACCGTCCATGCTACCGTGACTGGGAGCGACTTGTGTTGTACGTCATATGACAATTTTTCGTGAGTCTGTGGCGTTTCCTGTGCTTAAGTATTAGTTTTCAGTTCTCAAAAGCGCTAAAGACAGTATTAGTATTCGAAAAAAAAAACATCCAACGCCCCTACGGAGATCCGAACTGCGAATGCGTGAACATGAAGCGGGCATTTTACCTCTTCGCCATTTCAATAGATGGCGCCAGCAGGGCAAGCTGGGCCCTCAGTAAACACGGCTGGCTGTTTCTCGTTTTTCGTTGTATTTGAGAGTCCCTCGCACTGACACCGCCTGTTCCACTTCCTCACTCGTCGATTTGTAGACGGGCCCCATATTGCTGTCAATACAAGTTATGTAGCCGTATCGCCTTTATTTCACCTAAAAGAAGCTATCGGACATACGTCGCTCGACGACACAAGCCGCGGCAGTTGGGACGGGACCGTGTTTCGCTTGCTGCTTGAGCTGTCAGAATCGCGCGGATTTAACTTGTTGCAACCTCATTTTTCTTAAGCGATCTCATATTTACAATCCGTTCCACTAGGCGTGAGCCAATCGTACGTCTCCCAAACTCTTCCAAAGCGGCCGCCCGCTTTCGAACGACGTACCGTCTCGGTACCATGCGGCCAAGTCGCTCCGGTATACGGTAAGGTTCTGCGCATGGGCGGTGGCGTCCAGACGGTAGACGTTACCGTTTTTCCGAACCGTTTTTCCTATCTGCTATAACTCTCTAATATTCGTCGTAACATAATAGTCAACTGTACTGCAAAGTTTTTTCTCTGTGTGCTTTTTTGTAAAAATAAACGTCGCGAGGAGACAGCACGTGCTTTACTCCTGACTTGACTTCACCAGTGAAGAAAGCATTGAGGAATGCTCTAATTGCATTTCCTCCCGAACCTCAACTCCCGTCATCCCTTTCTTCCAATTGTACTTCCAAACTTGGGTCCGGGGCTTCGGGCAATGGCAAAAGGCTTCGCGTATCTTCTTTTTTTTATGTGAAGGTGCATCCATTATTATATTCCTCCTGCAGGCGAATTGCATAGGTTATGGCGGCTGATTTAATGCGTAATTATTTCCCGTAAAAATAATAAAAACTCGGCTTCTCTTTATAGTGTTATATATTTTATTCTTTGTGGTTATTTATTTTTATTTTTCTGTATTACTTACATTTGTCTTTATATTTGTTCTTTTACATTTTTACATTTATATATTATCGTATTTTATATTTGTTGTCGAAATTTCAAACACCCCAGACAAAATTCTGGGTGCGCTAATGTATGTATGTATGTATGTATGTATGTATGTATGTATGTATGTATGTATGTATGTGTGTATGTATGCATGCATCTATGTATGTATGTATGTATGTATGTATGTATGTATGTATGTATGTATGTATGTATATATGTATGTATGTATGCAGTAATCAAACCTATAAATTTTTATTCGACCTTGTTTCATAGTATGCGTTGTGCAATAGAACGCCGCAGTAGGAGCTGTTTTTTTATTAGGGACGGTGGACCCCGCTTTTTTGATAAAATGGCTGCAGCGCAGAAACGACGACGGACGAGTAAGGAACAGACGGGACGAGCGCTAACTTTCAACTACTTTATCTGAGAAAACACTTGTAATATACACCGGTCAGGAATGAAAAAACCCATAAGCAAGTAATCGCTAAAAGTGCACACACGCAAGTGCACAAAACACACGTGGCACTAGGTAATCATCGCTGACATGAAAAGTCACGCAGGAAGTCCAATTCTTTATGCGTCAGAGCCACTGAAGGCGCACTTACACAGTGTTCCTTCAGCCTGGCTATCTCGGCAGCTTCGATAATCTCCCGAACCGTCTTGTCTTTGTGCCTGGCCAAAATGCGGGTGCGTGTAAAATCGGGAATGCAGCCACAGTCACGGCAGTGGATACCGAGGTGGCCACTCACGGCACGAGTCACGTTGTAATCATGCTCGCGGAGCCTGTCGTTCGTGCAGCGGCCCGTCTGACCCACATACTCCTTATCGCAAGTCACAAACCCCTTATCGCGGACCAAGGGAATCGAGTAGACGACGCCCTGGTTGCACTCGACAAACCTATTCTTGTGATTAACAGAGCAGGATTGGGGTTCCCTCGTGCCTCCATTGACGCGTTTGCAAAGCGCCCCCAATTTGTTAGGTGCGGAGAACACGACATTGACGTTCCCACGTCTTCCTACCTTTTTGAGGCGGTGGGACACGTCATGAATGTATGGGATGACCACTACCTTTTTCCTATCTTTTTCGGTCAGGTCCCCCTGACTAGGCGCTTTGCTCAACTGCTTCTTCAAGCGCTCGGCAACAGACACGACCAGATTTGTAGGATACCCCGCTGACGACAAGCGGTCCACTTGCTGATACAGGCTGGTACGCATAGCATGGTGGCAGGATTTCTTCAAAGTATTGCCTAAACACAAGTTAGCAACACCCCTCTTAACAAGTTTGGAGTGCGCAGACTTGTAAGGCAGTAACGGTTTGTTTGCCCTAGGCTCATACTTCCAGCAAACGTGGCCTCTGCAAAACGTGAGCGTCAGATCCAGGAACCTGATCGAGCCATTCTCAGGCACCTCGTGGGTGACCTCCAAAGGCTCAAGGCACTGCCGAAAGCTCCTGAGCACATCGAGTACGAAGTCATGTGGAGGGTGTAGCCCAGTGTCACAAAGAATCAGATAGTCATCCACGTAGCGAAACACTTTCCGAACACAAGTGCCCTCCAAAGTGCGCGCGAGAACTCTTTCCTTCTCTGCCAGAAACAGGTCGCTCAAGACTGGCGCTAGGCATGAGCCGATGCAAACGCCTGTTTTTTGAAGGTAGACGCACCCATCATACATTACACACGTGGATTTCAGGTACAGGCCCAGCAGCTCCAGAAAGCCCTGCACTGACACACCGCACGCATTCTGAAACGCGATTGCACCATATGTGTCGATACTATTCTCGACGCACTCCAACAACTCACGTTGAGGTATAGAGTAGTACAGATCTTTAGCGTCTATAGAAGCACCTACAATGCAAACCGTTACTGCCTTACAAGTCTGCGCACTCCAAACTTGTTAAGAGGGGTGTTGCTAACTTGTGTTTAGGCAATGGTTTGAAGAAATCCTGCCACCATGCTATGCGTACCAGCCTGTATCAGCAAGTGGACCGCTTGTCGTCAGCGGGGTATCCTACAAATCTGGTCGTGTCTGTTGCCGAGCGCTTGAAGAAGCAGTTGAGCAAAGTGCCTAGTCAGGGGGACCTAACCGAAAAAGATAGGAAAAAGGTAGTGGTCATCCCATACATTCATGACGTGTCCCACCGCCTCAAAAAGGTAGGAAGACGTGGGAACGTCAATGTCGTGTTCTCCGCACCTAACAAATTGGGGGCGCTTTGCAAACGCGTCAATGGAGGCACGAGGGAACCCCAATCCTGCTCTGTTAATCACAAGAATAGGTTTGTCGAGTGCAACCAGGGCGTCGTCTACTCGATTCCCTTGGTCCGCGATAAGGGGTTTGTGACTTGCGATAAGGAGTATGTGGGTCAGACGGGCCGCTGCACGAACGACAGGCTCCGCGAGCATGATTACAACGTGACTCGTGCCGTGAGTGGCCACCTCGGTATCCACTGCCGTGACTGTGGCTGCATTCCCGATTTTACACGCACCCGCATTTTGGCCAGGCACAAAGACAAGACGGTTCGGGAGATTATCGAAGCTGCCGAGATAGCCAGGCTGAAGGAACACTGTGTAAGTGCGCCTTCAGTGGCTCTGACGCATAAAGAATTGGACTTCCTGCGTGACTTTTCATGTCAGCGATGATTACCTAGTGCCACGTGTGTTTTGTGCACTTGCGTGTGTGCACTTTTAGCGATTACTTGCTTATGGGTTTTTTCATTCCTGACCGGTGTATATTACATGTGTTTTCTCAGATAAAGTAGTTGAAAGTTAGCGCTCGTCCCGTCTGTTCCTTACTCGTCCGTCGTCGTTTCTGCGCTGCAACCATTTTAACTATGTACCAACAAGCCCAACTGGTTCTCAATGACTTTTTTGATCCACGAAGCAATGCAGTCTTAGAGCTTAAAATCTTGTATTGTCTTCTGGGCGACCCATTGTCATCGATAAACGTTCCTTGTTCCGCCCATGAATGACCTTACGGTATCCAATGTTGCAGGCACCAGCACCGGCGCCTGCTGCTGGCCCTGCAGGAGTCCGGCCTGACCGACTGGAAGGGCTCTCGGCTGCCTCCGCCACCCAAAACGGGCAGGCTCGTCTCCTTTGACATGCCGTTGCACAATTACCTACTCATTTACGCCGCTGGCTGCGCTGTGTCCATGGTCGGTCTGGCAGCGGAGGTCATCTGGCGCCTCCACGTCATGGCGGCCGAATAATTCGCCACTTCAGGAAGTTTGAGCCCGGGAGTGGAGCTGTAGACAAGAATGGTGCGGGTGTATAAGGCAGGATGGCTAACTTCGCCGCAACACGCTTACTGTGCATAAACGCACGGATGTGTACCCAATTAAAAGAGGCTGCTTGCTTTACTGTGGCTAGCGTATTGTTCGAATATTCGCCATTATAGGAAGAGGGTTGCAGTTGTTAGGCACCAACGTGGCTTCATGGAACAGCACCGCCAGTGGAATACCGGTGGCGGTCAGCGCGGCGTACTTGTTCGTGGTTTTCCGTCGTTCTGCAGGGCGGCTTGCAAAGCCTAAATAACCACAAGGACTTTTAAGTTCGGAGCACTTTAGGGGTCCGGCTTGTCATCGTAGCTCGCCCGCGGTTGTGTTGTTACGCGGCGTACGTCACGCACCCAAATAGAGGCTCCGAAAAAATACCCCCTTGACCCTCGATTCAGCTTTTCTGCCAAAAGTTAAGAGGATACTTGAACCGGAAGTGGAGGAAGAGGAAATACCTGGAACCGCTGCCACTTCTGATTAGACGCCGCAACTTTAAGCAAAATGCCCAATTTTTTATTGAGCCCGTATCAAGCCTATTTGAGATATAAGCATGCACTAAGGGAAATGAAACGCTTTAAGCGATACTTTATTATGCCTATAAGTTATTCTTAGCAAGTAACTAGTTACTTCTAACGCGTTACGGGTAACTAGTGACTTCTTTCAGTAACTTGTAACTGTAACTATAGTTCATATCACAAGCTAGCTGCAGCACTGTGGAGGCTACATTGTTATCAATAGTGCGCCCACTGAGGGCGCCTAATCCGCCGTGAAGGGGTCCTGAAGGGACGCTCCCTTTTCCCCTCTCGGCAAGTGGCACCGCACGGCCCCGGCGCCTTTTGTCGCTTCCTTCGCGGTGAATTAGGCGCCCTGAGGGGGACAACAATGTAGCCTCCACAGTGCTGCAGCTAGCTTGGGATATGAACTATAGTTGCTTTTAAGTTAGAGGAAATTGTAACTGTAACACTGCTATTTTTTTCACAGTAACTGTAACTGAAAATACCGTTACAGTAGCTTCTTTTTTACGATAAATTATCCAACAGGAACACTCGTTAAAGGCGGACGTGCACTTTACGCTTTCCACTTTTTCGGACCTTCTTCGAGACTGTATCCGCTCAACGTTGCACCTTTCCACAACACGGCTTCACTCTCAGTTTAGGAGCGAAGGTCGCTAAGATGATTATCTTACCTGAAGAAGACCGAGCTGATTTCTTTTTAAGTTTTCCTTCGTCGTGAGTCGTGCGGAAACAAGAAAAAAAAAGAAACTGGTAATTAGACCTCCGCCAGGGAGGAAGCTGGCCTACCCTTGTAAAGCAGACCAGAGTGGAGGGGCCTACGGAGAACAAGGCACCTACAACGACACCAAGGGTGCGTTAACAAAACGTTGGTGCGACTAAATGAAGCGCGCAGTACCATCGTTTGTGTAGGGCTTGAGTGCCCCGTTTGGGGTTCCCTCCTTCTAAGGTTTTACAACACGCAATTTTGACTACAGGCCTTCGCGCGTCTCTATTAAATTAACTTTATAGTTTGGTTTTGCAATTCATTACGTAGTTTTAACGAGAATGTAACAAGTTACTTCTTCGCTCTAACAGTAGCTGCAAGTTACCTTTGGAAACGCTGTAACTAACTGTGTGAGGTGACAGGCTCGTTTCGATGACTACAGTGACGAAAGCGGGGAACATGACCACTAAGGGATTGCCCTCGTCCAGCATTGCCGAAGAAAAAGAAGCGGCAAGTCACACGAGGGGAGAACGTGGACCAACAAGAGGCGGCCACAACCGAAGAGCTAAGGAGCCAGGTGAGAACAGAGGAGAACGCCGGGAGGAGTGGACGGAGCAGGTTGGAGGAGCGCGACGTCCAGGTTGAAGACTCGAAGCTCGTCGGGTTTTCGGCACCAGAGCTCTCGAATGGTCTACCAGGCGCCTTGGCATCCTGGGGCCGAGGCGCGACTGACTCCTGGAGGCGCGTAACGTTGGCGTGCTCCGTTCTTCGACGTCCCGCGACCGGCAGTGTTCGGTTTACGCCTTCCCGCTGCTACGGCGTGCCGTATCGTGAGCAGGGGCCGAGCAGACCATTGTCTACGAGGACAACGGTGCGTCTTCCTCGTCGACATTCCGGCACGTGCGACGATGTCATCGTAGCCCCGCAACGCTTCGTCTTGTCACCAGAACCCACGACGCCCAGAGGACATCGCCTCATCGCCTTGAACCTTTGGTGGGGACTTTCTTTGGTGTTTTCTTTAGAACGAGTATTTCCCTGTGTTATGTATATTTGATGGAAACATGAGGGGTGGTTTGCTTCCGGGTGTAAATCTTTGTAGTCTGATGAGTATCGTGTTTTCTTAAGAATATGTTTGTTCCTTCTTCAAGCGCCCTCGTCTAGTCATTGGCACTGTGGCAGGTCCCAGTCACCACTGAATACCTGAAAAGAACCAGCGAGGGAGTTTCCCTTACCACACACTGTTACGTTTTACTGGTATAATGGGCCCATCAGTTGTTAATCCAGAATTTCATTTTTTTAGGGGTGGGTGTCGAAACTTTCTGAGGACTATTGGAAGGCTGTGTGTGTGCGGGGGGGGGGGGAGGGGGGAAGGGTATAAATCCCGTATGTGTTGAATCACTTTTTTTGGAGGGGGAGATGCCGAATTTATTCTGGGGGTATTGGGAGCGGTTCTTATAAACCCTTGTTGGAGCCCATGGCTGCAACATAAGGGCCTATTCTTAGGTCCGTGCCTGTATGGGTTTTTTAACGTGAAAATGGCTTTTTGGGGTTATATGTTCTTTTTGGGGGTTTCCGCGCCTATATTTTCCGCAAAAACTGTCCTCACTTCAGAAGCCCGAAACTCAGCGTTTGTCTCACGCTGTTTGGAGTAGAATCCGCACGGTGTGCCAAACACGGCGAGATGCAGAAATCAGTGCTCAAGCCGCTGCCACATCGTCCTGAGGTTACCCCGAGTGACTAAACTGGGCCGCCAGAAGCCCGAAGGCAGCGATACCTTAGCCAACGTCGCCGCCGGGTGTCCGCGTGAGCTTTTTGTTCCATGTTATTCTTTCGCGCTGTGTCTGGGTATCAATGGCGAAAACTTTTGCCTACATGCCACGTCCATTGCTAACACAATACAAAACACGCAACGAAGGGAATGAACATGACACATCCGCGCATGTACCACTTAAGGCCAAGGATGTCGACCAACAAAAATCACGTGAACATGTGACACACGGAAGTTTTGAGGTGCCATCTAGGAAACACGTGCTCAACCAGCAGCCGATCTGGGGGACATCGCCAGCCGTCCAGACGCTGAACGTATAGCACAAACGAGGAATGGGAGGAAGAGGTTATAAAACGAGAATATCACCCCATCTTCGGTCTGGTCCTAACGACCGATTTTTGTCGCGTATATGTTCTATAGCTCATATGAAAGCCAGCGTTTTGCATAGACCGGTAACCACAAGCAATTGCTAAACAAATTGGCTGAAATAATTTTAATTTCGCAGCAAACTTCCTGAAATCGGAAGGGTGGCAGTTCGTAGTGTCGAAACTTGACACTACAATATGTGTCCCTGTCACGTGACCTGCAAATCTAGCAGGTACTGTAGGTGCTGAAACGATTATTTACGTATTAAAAACGTTTTAACACAAGTATTTGTACAAGGTTAAATTGTATATGTATTTCTAAACAATATTTTGAAATTTTTAAAGACATGCCGCCCGCCGTCGCTTGCCTCCCGGACGAGAGTCGGCCATCTTGCGTCACGTTGCGGGATCCGGGCACCCCACCTTCGAATTTGTGCTCGATTCCTTTCTTTTGCGGGACCTGCTACGAAGACAAAAGCGGGCTGCGACATTCCAGCGGACGTGCAGGTGCGAGAGGTGACGCCACGATCGCTAGCTCGGACGCGCGCGTGCGATCGTGGCGAGTGGCCGGTGGCCCCGGGAGGGGGCAACAGAGGAACAATGGGGAAGACGCCGGAGCAGGCCCACGGGACGGCCGGCGGAGGTTATTTAAGCGAGCGCAAGTGGTCGCTGCGGGAAGTCGGCTGGAGATTCTTGAACGTGTTACGCGGGGAAGGGTCAGTGGGTGACACGCTTTAGCAGAAGTACGTAGGCAGGCTCGCGACGAGACGACCAGCGCCTCGGCTTTGCCCTCGAGTTCGCCAGTCGCCGCGAGTCCCACGGTGGCCGACCCGCTTCCGCACCCCGGGAGCTCCGAAATACGTAAGCGGCTGCCCGGCGAGGCCAGCTCGACCTCGCCGTGACTTTCCGCCGTTTAACCTCCGGGTTCTCCTGGCCTCCTAGAGACTTTCTTTTGCCGCGCCTCGCCTTCGAAATTTGTTTGTTGCTCCGGATGAAGATATCCGCCTCCTCCGGGTTTTTTCTGCCGTCGCGTGTAGTTAACGAGTTGAGAGTTCTCTCTTCTGTGTGTCGTGTTTGTAGTAGTGTTGATGAGGGTAATGATGTTGGAGGGCATTTCACGTGTCGTGTACAGCTTGCAGAGCTGCTAGATTTTTTATAGTAAGTGCTGTTGTCGGGGGTTAACGATGTTTGTCTGATAGAGTGTTTTGCGTGTTGCGTAACTGTTAGTATTTTTTTTTGTAGTTGCGTTGCCGAGGTTTAAACAAGTGTTTGCCTCTAGAGTGTTTCTCGTGTCGCGTACAGCTGTCTGAGTTATGTTTTCGAGGCCGAAGTTTAAGGCGTAGACCATGGTGGATCGAGTGCCTCCGTAGTGGCCACCTTGTGTATTTGGTTGTCCTTTGTCGTGTTACTATCTAGTTAGCACCATGCGCTCGCCTCTCAGCGCACGCGCGCGCTTAGTGTACAGCAGATTAGTGCCTGCGCGCACAAGGCTGATGGCAGTGTCAAGGTTTCTTTTTTTTTTCTTGTGTCGGGAGTTACCCTGTAATATCTTGTTCCTGTAGTATACATATATAGTTAAAAACGTAGTCGAGCATCTTCGTTGTGATTTCATTCACCCCAGCAATCTCGGCCCACGTGAAAACTTATGGGCCGGCCACCCTGCTAAAACATAAATAACTGTTGCCTCGCGCCCTTCTTCATAGGTTTTTTTAGCGGACGCAATTATCCAGGGGAGGGGTATGTGACAATAAGTGGCGTCTACGGCAGGACCGGTCGACCGCGTGTTGAGGTTTCTGGAATCGGAGAGGCTCACTTGTAGTAAAGCTAGCCGCTGGCTCGCGTGTTTGTTCTTTAAGGTAATTGTAGCCTGCTTCTCGAGGGAATAATGGCGGAGACGGCAAAGTTAATTGAACTGGGACGAGCCCTCGGCTTTGAGGGAAAGGACCTGCAGGAGTATGTGATGGAGGAGATGGCACGGCGTAGAGAAGAACTGCGAAGAAAGAGGGAGGAAGCGGAAGCCGAAAGGCACAGAGAGAGGGAATGGTTTGAACGAGAGATAGAGAACCATAGGGTGGAGATATACCTAGTTGGCCAGTGAAGTAGCGTGGAAGAGCTGGAACGAAACAGACAGAGGAGGAAGGAAGAGGGAAACAAGACTGAGGCTCAGTTAACATGCCGTGGAAAGTCTGAGCCAGAGGGCGAGATAAATGAGACTGAGGCGCAGTTTACCAGCCGTGGAAAGTCTGAACCAGAGCGCAAAATAGAAGACCGTAAGGGTCAGAAACGTCATCGAGAGGAGCGGGCTGAGGCCCCGAGTTTTCGTCGCAGTGGCAAGCTGCTGATTATGTTCAGCTGTGTTTCGGCATCCGGAGGGTGCGAAAACCAGTTGGTACATGTGCGTGAGAGAGCGATGCTCGCTAGGCGCGAGGGACGTGGAGGCCAGCGCTCGCGGAGCTCCGACTCCCCCGGGAGAGAGAGAGAGAGATAGGGGCTATGGCTGTTGGGCATGCTGCCCACGCCGTCACACGTGGAGTTCAGGAGGAAGCTGCGTGATTGTCGTTTTGTGCCCCCTCGGGGGACCTCTTGCTCGAACCGTTTGCCGAGAAGTGCAATCTGACTGAGCATGCAGAGACAACTTGTAGTTGGAGTGTTTGGATAGGCGAACACATTTTGCATGTTTGGTTATGCTGTAGTCTTTTCCTTGTCAGCATGGTACTGCTTGCGTCCTCGAAGCACGCGAATGTAGCTTCGGTGTAGCGTGAATTGATTTTTGTGTGTGTGTACGGGAATGACTTTTTGAGTGTGATGCGCGTCAATTCTTTTCGTAAGTAGTGGAGCACACGCGTGTGATCTAAGCACGTGAAAAGTGTTTTAGCGAAGGATGCGTTTGCTTTTTGGATTTTCTCGAGAACGAAGTCTGCGATGTTTCTCGCTTTGAGTGTTTTCGCGTAAGTGGACCTAGATTACGTCAGTGCCGAGCGCCCACGGTGCGCGGAAAACTCGATCAGTTGGGTGCGCGACGTGGTGGCGCGTGAGCTTGCGCAGTGCAGTCGACCGAAAGTACTCTGCAAGTGGGAGCGTGCTGAGATCCGTGTGTGCGCGTTTCAACGATTCATCAGAGCTGTGCGACCAAAAAGAGACACTGACTCGCCATGAACGTTTTTGATGCTTTTCCTTATTGCCTGTGTAGAGCGGTGTGTATGTGTGGTGGCCTATTGTTTGTGTAGGTTAGAATATTCTGGGAGAATATTCTTTCGGAGGGAGCAAGTGTCACAAACTGCAGGCCAGGCCCTCCATTTTTTACATTCGGGCGGCCGACATGACGGCCTCCCGGACGAGGGTCGGCCATTTTGCGTCGCGTTGAGGGATCCGGGCGCCCCCCCATTCGACTTTGTGCTCGATTCCTTTCTTTCGCGGGACCTGCTATTAAGACAAATGCGGGCTGCGACATTCCAGTGGACGTGCAGGTGCGAGGGGTGACGTTACGATCGCTAGCTCGGACGCACGCGTGCGATCGTGGCGAGTGGCCGGTGGCCCCGGGAGGGGGCAACATACGAACAATGGGGAAGACGCCGGAGCAGGCCCACGGGACGGCCGGCGGCGGGCGGAGGTTATTTAAGCAAGCGCAAGCGGTCGCTGGGGTCTGTCGGCTGGAGATTTTTGAACGTGCTACCCGGGGAAGGGTCCGGGGGGTGACGCGATTTAACGGAAGTACGTCAGTAGGCTCGCGACGGAACGACCAACGCCTCGGCTTCGCCCTCGAGTTCGCCCGTCGCCGCGAGTCCCATGGCCGACCCGCTTCCGCACCCCTGGAGCCCCGAAACACGTAAGCGGCTGCCCGGCGAGGCTGGCTCGATCTCGCCGTGACTTTCCGCCGTTGAACCTGCGGGTTCTCCTGACCTCGTAGAGACTTTCTTTTAAATGCAGGGCATTTCAGTAACTCACGATGTCACCCGCGTTGTCCCGTCGTAGTCCGCACCGTCGTTGTCCGCACCCCTCCCCCTACACTATATAAAAGAAAATACTATCCGGCGCCAGGTTCGATCCCTCGACCCTGCGGGCGGAACGCAATGTACATGGTGCTCTAACCACTGCGCCACAAAGCCGACACAGATTCGTACGCTACGAACGCGCCTTATATTGTTGACTCATTCAAATTACTGCTGACGAGCGCTCTCTCGTCAGCAGTTGCCAAGAGTGCAACAACATTAACGTAACGCAAACTACTTCACGTCGTGCGCCACCGGAAATGCTCTGCATTTGATCGTGCCCCTCGCGAGGGGGATGTTTAGTCACGTGAAATATATACCCAGGGCTAGCCCCAACCGAAACTGAAAACCCCGAATACTACAGGCACCCTGGCCGAGATTTTTTTTTTCCCTGCCTCGCCTTCGAAATTTGTTCGCTGCACAGGATTAAGATATCCGTTTTTTCTGGCGTCGCGTGTAGTTAACGGGTTGATAGTTCTCTTTTTTTGTGTGTGTATGTCGTGTTTGTAGTAGTTGTGTTGAAGCGAGTAATGATGTTGGAGGCCATTTCACGTGTCGTGTACAGCTTGCAGAGCTGCTAGGTTTTTTTTTTATAGTAAGTGCTGTTGTCGGGGGTGAACGGTGTTTGTCCCATAGAGTGTTCTGCGTGTTACGTACTTGTTGGTATTTTTTTGTGGTTGCGTTGTCGAGGTTTAAACAAGTGTTTTCCTCTATTAGTGCCTGCGCGCACAAGGCCGATGGCAGTGTGAAGGTTTCTTTTTTTTTTTCTTGTGTCGGGCGTTGCCCTGTAATCCCTTGTTCCTGTAATAAACATATATCGTTAAAACGTAGTCGAGCATCTCCGTTGTGATTTCATTAATCCCAGCAATCTCGGCACACGTGAAAACTCACGGGCCGGCCACTCTGCTAAAACATAAAGAACTGTTGCCTCGCGCCCTTCTTCATTGGTTTTTGTTAGCGGACGCAATTATCCAGGGGAGGAGTATGTGACACTACGTAAACTTCTAAAGTTGGGTGTGGGCTACAATGGCATGAACGCTTTTTGGAGCGATCTACGCTTGGCTCCGGCCGTTATGGGTACGAATAAAACTCATATTATTAGTATTCAGCTCTTCTTAAATACACTAAGGGCTACGTAAACTTATTTGACGCTTCTAAGTTTGGGAATGGGCTACATCGACATCAGCGCTTTTTTTCAGTGCTCTGCGCCTGGCTCCGCGCAACCTGAGTAGGAATAAAACTATTAATATTAGTATTCATTCCTACCACTTTAAATTACCTCCACTTGTTTCAATGAGTATGGTTTCCACGCCAGCATTAACGCTGGGTTACCTCGATACGTGTGCTTTGAAGAGAAAGGCACTTACGTACGAGATCGATTACCGTGTGGCCGTGAAAATGGCGTGGCAGTTTACACTTTCCTTCTGTAACCATGATCTTTGTGCCTTCGGTTTTGGTGAGCGACACTGTGACTTCATGGGAGCCTGATAGCCGAAGCGGAACTCACACGCTTGTAGTGGTCATTTTGTCAAGAGCCAAAGTTATTCAACACCGAACAGCACAAGCTAAAAATCATTCCCCCTCCCGTTCCCATTTTACCATCTGCGTGAAATAAAGGCTGGCACGCATAGTTAAAAATGTGGCAGTGTTAAAGGCAGCCTGTGTTTTTAATGCTTGAGTATTCTTTACCGGGTACCTAGAAAATCATGTAATGTCTTGCGAAGAAACCAAAAACGCGCGACTAGTTACCTCAAACAGGGGTGCATAAGCCCGAGTCCTCTAGCACAGACGCATTTCTGACATGCTGGAAGCAGTTTGGATCAGGAGATGTGTGTGCCAAATTAAACAGCAAAATCATGCAGCCCTCCGTCTAATGATTGTGATAGTTGAATGCAAAGCTTTCTTCGTGCAGAATCGAATGGGAAGTGGTCAAAGTCAAAGACGCTGCGATCAAAAGACCGAACTTCGTGCTGGTGAAAATCAAATCTCAGCTAGTGAAAGTTTCAATCCAAAAGGCAACTAAGGAAACCCACACGAGAAAGCTCTGCGATAACCCATCATCGTCCTTATACGGAGAAGTGCATGATTTTTCTAGCTTAGGTGGCACCTGGTAAATCGACAGCATTCAGTAGTGAAACTGAGTACAGGTTCTCGGCACGCTCCTGTCTGTCGTCCTTCAACCACGCAGGAATCGGTTTTTGAAAATTCATTGACCAACTAGCCAACAACCATTGCAATTCTCCAACTAGCCAATAATCATTGAAATTTTGCATGACAAGCAATAGTGTTTTACACACTATCTTTTTTTTAATTCGCATTTTTGCCATGCTGCATATAAAAAAAGATAAGACATTAGGTAGAAGAAAAATACCGGGTACTAAAGCACAGGTAGTCAGGAAAGTGATGACCCTGTACAAGTCTAAAGGTAGGCATGGAGTCCGGTCTCGTGTAAAAAGTTCAGCGACCTGCAGTAGCGGTCTTCGTGCACCCACCGGTTGAAGTCCCCCGGTTTATCCCACCGAAGACCAACCACTCTTTGCGCACTCTCCCGAGCTGTTCTGGTTCCTGTGCACGTCCACAAGAGATGATTGACATCAGCTTCAGCCGCCGAAGCCGGACACTTAGGACATGTTCCTGGGTCTTCTGGTGCGGGTCTCCAAGTCCAGGTGACTGAAGGTGTGAGAGCCACCCCAGCCCGAAGCCTCCTCAGAGAAACTTCCTCCACCCGGGAAAGATTAGGGGGGAGGGAACAGCCACACGAGGGAATTAGGGCACGTGTGTCCCTTCTCATAAGAGATTTCATGGCTAAAAGGCGGGAGCGTGGATCACTAGGAAGAGGGCTAGGGGCGGATTCAGATTCAGGTGGGGCCGGAGAGTGCGAAAGATTGTCCGCTAATTGGTTGAAAAAATTTCCCTGTACCCAATGTACGCGTACCATTAGCTGTGCTGTAATGTGGAGGCTGTGAATGTGCTGGCAAATCAGGGGAGTCTTTTTCACTTTTTCACTTGGTTTAGGTGCTTCACAGCACTGAGTGAGTCTGTGTATATATGCGCCTCTTTGATGTTAGGGAGGGCACTTGCAGCTTTGATTGCGTCATATACAGCCTGGAGTTCCAGTAGCAGCGGGTCTGGCGTGTCGGTGGAATAACAGCGCGAGCCTTTCAGTGCTGAGTGTGTGGAACTGACGAAAGCGGTCCGTCCTCCGTGCGGGAGAAGGGCTGCGTCTGAGTACAATACACAGTAACCTTCAGGAACTGTGGTATCTGATGTTGGCGCTGGCTGTTCACGGCGACAAAGCTTCGTTGTCTTGTTGGTTGTTATTGCTCTATAGCGCCATAGTGGAAGGTCTACTATGGTTGAAGTCACGGGAGGCTCTTTACAGAAATACAAATGGAGAGCTCCGACCATAGGTACGTAAAAACGCTTCAGCTTTCTTGCTTCTTCACGCTGATTTACAAGCTCCGTGATAGTATTGAGCTGAGCGTGCTCCTGTAAGATAGGAATCGGAGTGAGACGAGGAAGTGCCGTGATGGTTCGCATGGCCTCTCTGTTGATAGCCTCAAGCCTCGCCCATTGTTGTTCTGTGAGCCTGTGAAACTGCGCCTGGTAGAGTAAGCGCGGCTGTAGAACAGCGCTTACAAGTCGCCGAGCCACCTCCGTGCGGGCTCCTCCACTCCGCGTGGCAATCCTGCGGATCAAGTGCAAGGTCGTCGAGGAGTCCTTCCGTGCCTTTCGGAGCCAATGGATACCTGAACCCGACTTGTGGATCTGAAGTCCCAGCACCCGCAGCTCTCCCTTGGCTGGTATTGCGGCTGAACCAATCTTAAGTTGACAGTTAGCTTTCGAGGCTAACTTCCTCCCCATCTTATTAGCCACTTGTACATAGCCAGACTTCTCAGCGGAAATTTCCAGGCCGGCTGATTGCGCAAAGGCATGGAAAACATCCAGGGCTTGCTGCAGATGACGACACTGCAAGCCGAGGTCTCGGTTTGTAGACCACAGTGTGACATCGTCAGCGTAGGTGAGAAATTTCACACAAGGGATGTCTTGTAGCTTCCATGCCAATGGTGCAAACGCGATGTTGAACAGTAGAGGCGCTAGCACGGAACCTTGCGGTACCCCACGGTTAGATTCGAACAGGCCAACAGGCTTTCCGTCCACTCGTACTGAAAACGTCCTTGAGAACAAGGAGTGTACCACTTTGGTGACATGAATTGGAACCCCCCAAAACTCTATGTTTCTAAGTATTGTTTCGTGTTCCACGTTGTCATAAGCCTTGGCAATGTCGGTAGCCACCACAGTTCGCAAAAGATAAACGATTCCGGATGACTGTACTAAGCGCATTTATGCAAAATAAAACACGTTTCTACCGCAGTAAATAAAGTTACCCAAGCGTCGTTAATCACAATATCTGTTTTGAGATAAATATTTGCCTTTTGCTTGTGCACGACGTCGTTCCGTCATCAACTGCCAAAGATCAGCGCCGCACACACCTGCTGCGCACAACGGTCGGGTGCACACAGCGGCTTTGTAGGAGCAGTTAGGTGCAATATATGCCTCGATACGCCCAACTGCATACAGGCATAAAAAAATTTCCGAAGGAACGGACTTGTACTTCCAGCTTGACTTCCAGCTCGGCGCATTGTGCGTCGTCGGCTATTTGTAATTACTGCGTATGGCCGTAAATCACACACATGGCATGCCTCGTAAATGCCGCCTCCACGCTCAAGATTTTCCGATCTGAAAAAAGTCATTGTGCTTATCTACGTTTTGCGAACCGCACCGCACCAGAACGACAGAAAGGCATGCACTACAACGCTGAGCTGACCGCCACCGGCATTCCACTGACGAGTGGTTCGTCTCGGGCGGCGCTGTTCGCTGAAGCGGCGGTGGTGCCGAACAACGGCCGCCCGGTCCCTATACCGGTTAACCTTCAAGGGCGTTGACAATCTAGTCTAAGGTTTAGTTTAAAGTAATATTGCGTGCGGTCTAATGTTGTTACTCGGTATGAAGAGTATAGTTTCTGAGTGGTGTTATTCCCTGCATCTTTGCTGGACATCCAATTGCTGGGCATCCAGATGAGTCAGATCCACCTAACGCGAATTTTTAAAACAGGTGGACGTTTGTTACTGGAAGTAAACGGAACGGCGTCAAAGCTATTACATGATATATTTTACGTGTTAGCCAGGCGAAGTTTGTGGCCACAAGTAATTAAAAATTATGCCGAGATTTCGAGCAATATTGGGGGTAAGTTTGAATTTGGCTCATATTGAATTGAAACACTCACTTTGATGCAGAATTGTTATGAAAATTTTATTTACATTCACTTTCAAGCATCGTGCGATTGAGTTTTGGTGGAAAAGACCTTAAATATATAAAACATGGCTTCAAGAACTGCAGAACTGTGCATAGAAAGAATGTGAGTCCTCTTAGCGCCATTAGCAGCTAATTTCGTATTCTTCCCTAGCATTATTTTCTTGGGCACTCCTGAAGGGACTCACGAAGGCCGCTCATATCTTCTTCCCCTTTTTAACGAAGTTGTTCGTACTCTCAGATGGGGGCCGGTGGGGGGGGTGGGGGGGCAGTTGCCAGGGTTGTAAGCGGCGGTTATTTAGTTAAGAGTGGGTCCGTCGGGATCGACGGCAACATGGCTAAGCCACTCTTCCGTTTCGTGGAGGGCTTCATGCTCTGTGTGGCCATCATCTTCCCACAGTCTACATCAGCCGGAAACCCGCTGTTTTTGCACCAACTGCGTTACATCGACGAACCATCACGACAGTCTACTGCGCAGACGCAGGGCATTATCACCCCGCCAATACTGCCGGGCGGCGCTGGAAGTGTGACGTCAGCAGTCCCGTTCCTACATAAGGCGCTCGGGCCCAACTTCGCCTTCAGTGGCTACGGCCGGATCGACGGCAACATGTCTAAGCCACTCTTCTGTTTCGCGCAAGTTAGTTGTGTCTATAGCTCCTTTAAAAGCGACTGTCGTTATTTGGTGATTCTGCCGTGCCCACGGAAGTGTTGTGAGATTGCCTTGAATTATTATTATGTAGTGACGTGGAACTTAATCCCGGCCCGACTACTGAGGAATGTTTGGCTATACCTTTATAAGGGCAAAATCTTCTACGCAGCGAAGTAGCAGACCTGAAAAACAAAACTGAAGGAATGAGAACCGACGTTACATGTAGGGTTGCTGAAATAGAAGAACATGTGGCGGCACGGAGCGCGAAAACTGCTAGGTTAGATGACCTTGACAACCTCGTGAAAATGCACAAAAAATCGATTGACTTCCAGGTTAGAAAATTAACTGATCTTTAGGATCGAGGAAGGCGTTTCAATTTTATTGTTTTTGGTATCCCGGAGGATGAACGCGAAACCGACTCAGAACTTAGGAAAAAAACTCCCACCTCCCCTCGAGGGAACCCCTGTGGAGATGCGACGCATAGGGGGTTCCCGTTGCAGCGTTGGACAGCGGAGGAGCGGCGCTGGAACGATGGAGCGGAGAGGCGCAGGCACCGCGTTTTATAGCGCGCATAACGGTGAGGGGACGCGCCGGCGCCAGTGCGCCTGCCGCGGCTATGACGCAACACAATCCACTTTAATCCAATCCAATCCAAACCCAAGCCAAGCCAAGGCAATCCAAGCCAATCCAATCGAATCCAATCCAATGCCCCTCGCGAGAGAGTGTCCGTATAGTGCCTAGAATCTAGTACTAGGCACTATAGTGTCCGCTATCGGAGAGGAGAGGGGGTGAGCGGCGGAGAGCGGCGGAGAGCGCAGCTGGCGCGGCGAGGAGAATGGGGGAGGGGCGGACGCCGACGACAACGCCGACGACGCCGGATGCAGGGACAAGGCGAGTGAATGAGATGCAGTCGCATCTAAAAGATTATTTCTAAAGTTTTTAAAGACAAACTGGGCGTGCAATGCAAATCTATCGCCAGAATTCACAGACTTGGCAGACCAGGACCTAAACGCCCGGTTATCTTGAATTTTCTGGACTTCGCTGAGAAACAAGCAGTTCTGAAAAATTGCGGCAAGCTAAAGGGCGCTACAGTGAACATACACAATAATTATTCAAAACAAACAGTAAGGCGGCGAAAGTTGCTTTGGGATAGCGCGAAAGCCGATAAAGCGGGGGGTAAAAGGCTTTTTTGGTACAGGACAGTTGCGTATTGACGATGATATGTATTTTTGGAGTGATGCGACGAACTCGCGTGAAATAATACAAAGCCTTCGAAGTAATCCAGAGCTAGTTAGGGACGGTACCGATAGCACGGTTACCCAGAGCCAGCAAAACGAGTCATGAACTGCTACCCAAAAACAGGTTGGACTTATCGACATTAAGGCTCGCAGCATTGTCAACAAAATCGACCAACTTGAAGCGCTACTCTTGACCCACAACCCGCACATTGTTGTAATAACAGAAACTTGGCTACATGGTGAAATTCGTGATGAAGACTTGGTTCCCCCCGCATACAAAATTTTTCGAAAGGGCAGGTCAACCAGGAAGGTGGAGTTGCCGTCCTAATTAAAAGTAGCATTCAAGCCCCCTGTTGGCCCGAAGTAGCGGACAATGAATGTGTATGTCTTAGGCTTTCAATATTTGGCTGCTCTTTTGTCTTGTACGCAGTTTACAGAGCACCCAATGCTGCACCTGATTGTTTGGTGAATTTACAAGCTCATATGCTAGCATATATCAATCAAAAAGTAATTATCGCAGGCGACTTTAACTATCCCGACATCCATTGGAGCAAATTGAAATCTCAGTCCGATCTTGTAGGTTCTAGTGTGCTTAATCTAGTCTTAATCTAGTCTTAATCTTAATCTAGTGTGCTTAATAATCTTACCCAAGTTGTTCAACAACCTACTCGTATAAATATCTCCTCATGCTCTTTACTTGACCTTGTTTTTATTCCCCGCACGATCACTGAGTGCGACGTTTCTGTAGAGCCTGGTATTGCTGACCATGAAATGGTTCACGTTTCTCTTTCGGTGCGGAATAGGTCTGTGAAATCGGCGCATGCTCATCAGACTGTTAAAGTTTTCTTGCGCTCTGACGACGCAAGTGGGGTAAATTACCTCGAACATCATTTTTTTTTTATTTCCACAGTGATGAGGTTACTGTGTTGCGGGATAAATTTAAGCAACTCTGTTTTTATTGCATGGAGCAATTTATTCCTTCCAAAAAAAAAAAACCGCAAAAGGAACGCCATGGATGACTCGGTCAATTAAACACCTGAAGCGGAAAGCCAAACGGCTCAGGAAAAAACGTGCCGCCCCTGGCATTATCTCCCAAGTTCCTGTCTCCCTTTCAGAAGCCATTAATCAAGTTAAAAGCTTTTACTTTACCACTACCTTGCCCAACTTTATTGGTAAAAATCCTCAGAAGTTGTGGGACTTTGTTAGAGAGCGTAAACCCACTATTAATCGAATTTCACTGAACGACCGCGTGATAGTGAACCCGGACGCTATTGCAGAACTATTTAATGAATATTTCCATAGTGTTTTTTTCATCTTCTTCCTTCCCCCAAACCACTGGAATTCGCTTTCCACCTCCAGACGTTAGTTTTATTTCCCAAGATGGTGTCCTCAATTTGCTCCTGCGACTTAACGTCAAATCCTCACCTGGTCCAGACAGCATACCAAATGCGTTTTTGCGGCGCTATGCAGAAACTGTGGCCAAATTTCTAGTCATGATATTTCAATGTTCCATCAAATCAGCATCCTTCCCAGTTGATTGGAAATTGGGCCGTGTTTGGCCGATTTTAAAAAAGGGTGACCCGTAACTTGTTCTGAACTATCGACCGATTTCTTTGAAGGCCTCCAGCTGTAAAATGATGAAACATATAATTGCAACATGCATTACTAACTTTCTTGATGAACATCACATTTTATCACCACTTCAGCATGGTTTCAGAAAAGGGTTTTCTACCATCACTCAACTTGTTTCTGTTGTTCATTTCTTTGCACCTGTCCTTGATAAGGCTGGCCAGGTTGACGTCATCTTTTTAGATTTCCGTGTTCCCCATGATAAATTGATTCCCAAACTGCAGCTCACCGGACTTCCAAATTACCTAATTGCATGGGTAGCGGCCTACTTAAGGGACCGTAGACAGTATGTTGACGTAAACGGGCGATCTTCCGCCCTTCTCCGTGTAAATTCCGGAGTCCCGGTAGTGTACTCGGGCCCTTGTTTTTTTCTTCATTTATTGTAATGATATAGTAGATGTTATGCATGACTCAGTCCAGATCCACCTTTTTGCTGACGATGGCATTCTTTTTTCTAACATTCAGTCCCAAAATAATCAGCTGGCTCTAAACGGCCTTTTGCAATGTTCTTGCGTGGTGCAGTAAAGGGGGTATGGAACTTAACTTGGACAAATCGGTCTTTCTTATAATTTCAAACAAAAAAAGCCCATTCTGTTTCAATATTCCGTTTCAAATCATCGTTTAATCGAAGTTAATGAATATAAATACCTTGGGATTACGTTAACAAACACCCTAAGCTGGAATACGCACATTGCTAATGTAGCATCGTCCGTTTTTCGCAAATAGTGCCTTTTAAGGCATAAACTTAGAGAAGCTCCACCTCAGGTCAAGCAGTTAGAGTACAACACACTCATACGGCCTAAAATGAAATACGCGTGCGTTGTCTGGGACCCCATACAAAAAACAACATTAACTCACTTGAGAAAATTCAGAGACGTGGCGTGCGCTTCATATATTCAGTATATGGTAGAAATGTCTCAGTTACAAAAACAATGCAATACCATGGGATTGTAACCTTGGAATCACGACGAAGGATTATTAGCCTTAAGTTTCTTTATTCTCTTACTAACCGCAGGCTCGGTCTTGACACTTCCCACTTCGTAACGCCTCTATCAACGCGGCGAACTCGTCATTCACACGCGTTATCTCTCCCGCCGTTTTTTGCTCGGAACCGATTTGTTCAAATTTTCCTTCTTCGCGCGAACAGCCAACAATTGGAATAACACTTCTGTAGATGACCTGCTATCAGTAGAGCGCCTTGAATCCAAAGTTAAAAATGGATACCTGTCATGCCTTAATCGTTATAGCCACTTTTCTGCGTATTGTTTTGCTGACGGCTATGTTGCATTTCTTCACTGTTCTGACACATTGTTGTTCCTCTTGTTGTCATTGAGTTACTGATAGTATATGTCTTGGCTCATCTTGTGTATTTTTCAGTATGTACACAAGATGCTTTTGTTTTGTGTGTGTGTGTGTGTGTGCGATGTATGTACCCCTTCTGCTCGGGCTTATGGCCTGCAGTATTTCTAAATAAATAAAAAATAAATAAATAAATAAATAAATAAATAAATAAATAAAAAAAATAAATAAATAACTATAATAATTGCTAGAACGGTAAATATAGGAGTGAAAAAATAATTATAGCTACAGTTATTTCGTAGGGACGGGTGACACGAAATAAAATTATTGTATGACATCTGTTTTATTTTGTTCGCTTCTTCCGTTAACTTCGTCGAAGAAATCTGGGGACATATCTTTCGCCGATCTTCTAATTGCCGGCTGAATTCATCATCAGTCAGCTCCGAAAACAAAAAAAAGACTTCCTAAAACACCAACGAAACAGTCTCAGCAGTCCAGCCCCTATTGGGCATATAGATGTAACTCATTTTGATCCGTGAAACAGCAGGATCCGGCTCATTTTCGATACGAGCTGTGATCTGAGTGCACGTTTTAAGGGCGTTATCTCAACTATTTTCTTGCCACCTTTTTTTAGGGGAAAGTGACCGAGTTTTTCTTGTCACTGCAGTTTTATCCGAAATAGTTTCGGTTTCTGGATCTGGATCATTTATAAAAAAAGAACGCTTCGTATGATGACTCGATTTTTCGACTGGAGTTATTGCGCTATCCGCAGGATTCATCGGTGTTGTAGGACTGTCCTTGGGATTCATCGATGTTGGCGTCAAGGAGCAGTTGCCGATTGTACCTGGACCACCAGAGCCTGACGCTAATTCCTGGTAACATGGATAACGTTCCAAGACTGTTCCAACTAACACTTACCTAACACTTACCAACTACCCTACCGTTCCAAGTAACACTTTCTGCGTTATTTGCAGCTTTGCAGCAGACGAAAGCACCTCAGCCCAAACTATTTTATACCACGCTAGAGTCGAGCGCAACTGGGCACATTCGCGTGCTTATTTCATACACTGAGCAGAAAGCATTCAGGTTGAGAGCATGGCGGAATGCCGTCAGGCCGGGAGGATACATTCGGAACAAAAAAGAGACGCCGACCAGTCCATACAAAAACGTACTGACGTTTCGGCTTCCAGCACGGAAGTCTTGTTCACCATGAATGGGTGGATCGTTTAGAAGTGGGTCGTTTAAGTGTGCTTGAGTAATCGCTGCAAAGAGCGTGCGTAGATCGGGTTCACATTTCCGTCGTTACGATTGAGTGTGCTAGATGTAGTCTGAATGATTAGTGATTTCAGATGTAGCCGTGATGCTGTCATGTTTTCTGTTGCGACGATTCTTGCGTTGTCCCAATCAATCTTGCTGTCATTCACGACGGTGTGCTCAGCTATACCATTGTTCCGGACCCTCTTAATTATTCTTTACGTCACGGGCGTGCTGCTGCAGACGATTCTTGTAATTCCCTGATTCCCCGATATAAACATCCCTGCAGTCTGCGCAAGGTATCTCGTATACCACACCGGGGAAACGCTCATTGGGTAAGCGGTCCTTGACTCTCACGAGCTCATGGTGCATCCTTTGGGCTGGAACGTGGGCCACCTGCACGTCATATTACCATAGGACACGTGCCAAACATTCGCGTGTTCCTGGATTATACTGTATAGTTCGGGAGCTCTCTTAGTCAGGGTACCTAGGAGGCGCATCCAGTTGTCCCCGTCGTGTCAGTCGGCGTTCCCTTGCGCTTATAAAGTGCCTCGGGTAACCACTGTTAGCCAGGTCGTCCCGTACTTTTGCCGTGTACACTGCCGCATCCTCGGGCTGGAATCACTAATCATTCAGACCACATCTAACGCAGTCAACCGTACCGACGAAAATGTAAACGCGATCTGCGCACGCTCTTTGCAGTGATTACTCAAGCACACTTAAACGACCCACTTCGGGGGATGCATTCATTGTGAACAAGGCTTCCGTGCTGGAAGCCGAAACGTCAGTCCGCTTTTGTTTGGTCTGGTGGGCGTCTCTTTTCTGTCCCGAAAGAAAGCATACAGCAGCTGAGAGTTTGGCCACCACTCTAAATCAGAATGCTGAGCTCATTTAAAAGGTGCGTACCTTCGGGAATGGCGGCGGACCACTCCCGTGTACACGGGAGAGGGCCGCCGCTATTCCCGAAGGACCAGTTCCTGACAGAGCCATTCTGAATCTCAAGTATGTCTTGGACATACGTATCACATAAACTTCCTGGATAATCTGTGCTAAAAAAACTTCTAATTGCTCTGAGCGGGAAACATTGATATTCCAGATGTAATTAACTCACGGAGCGTTCCAAACTACAAGTACACCAACTTCAGTGGACGTTGACCGTTTTTTTTTTTTTTTGCATACAAATTTCGACCGAAAGGAGGTCCAACTTCGTGCCTTCAAACAGTCACGACAGGATTAGCATGTCTTTTAAGCCACTCCTTTAGTGCCTAATCACACAAATTTCACGTAATTCTCTCGGAAGGGGGACCCTCGTATGGCGCATTTTCGCGAAGAAAATAAAATTACTTTGCCATAGCACAAGATTTGCCGATATTTTCATTGCCAGTGAAGAATTTGTCGTAAAATACGCTGCTGAAGTGAATATGAATTGAGCCTATATATGCCTAAACTGGAGTTTTTGACGCCTATATATGGCTAAATGGCACTTTTTAGTGCCTATTTTAAGCGCCTACAACGTTGATGTTTCGTGCCTAATGTTCCGGGCTCTACTTCTCATACATGTCCTCATCATTAAGCCCAAGAAAAACTGCAGGTATATTTGAGGCAAAATATATGTCCTTAACGGGCAGTACCCGCGTACATTTAGTCAGGAATGCTCGTTGGGTTGTTTTTTAGGACAGTAAGCAAAAACGTGGCCCTAAAAGAACAGATAATATAGATAAAACTTTATTTCCGACAAGCGGAGGGCTCGGAAAAAAGTGAAATTATTTCACTTGACAAAACCCGAGCCCCGGTCACAGACAGCAACGGGCATCTTTTAAAAGAAAAAACATCTTTTAAAAGAAAATCGTTTTTGTGGCATAATTATACACAGTTTTTCAGAAATCATTCTGCTGTAACAAAGAAATTTTTTAATACAACACTGTTCGCATGCTCAGTCGTAATCTTATTGGCGACAAGGTGGTCTAACAAGGTAGGCAAAGTGTGTCGAATCATTTCGTTTCCAAAGGTAGTACGCGAAAATAATACCCTCCATATCTCGTATGATCACGTTGGGTATTTGTATGCTTTTGCTGTTAGGTTCGCAGTTAATGTTATGAAAGTGTCATGGTGATGTAAGCGAGATTTGTATGTTTTTGCAAAGTTGAAGTATAAAGGTTGTGAACTGAAATCAAATTGAGTTTGTTGAATACTTTCTTGTATGTGGATTATCCTCTGGGCCAGCTATATGTCGTATTGCTTCTTTTGTAACCATAGGCGGAGAGTTTTCATTTTCTCAGGGGCGCTCGGCCCCCCTTGACTTGCAGACCATGATGATGATAAAATGTACCCATAATACATATACATACGTGCATACATACATACATACATACACACATGTATACATACGTGCATACATACATACATACATACATACATACATACATACATACATACATACATACATACATACATACATACATACATACATACATACATACATACATACACACATGCATACATACGTGCATACATACATACATACATACATACATACATACATACATACATACATACATACATACATACATACATACATACATACGTACATACATACATGCTTCTAGTGCACTTGTTCTGTCGTAAGAATTCGAAGGAATAAATGAAAAGAATTAAACCAAGCCGGCCACGTCTGCGCGAATTTTATGGTGGAGTGAGCTTTTAGCCACAAAAGAATTTTAAGTGATAAGGTAGAGGCTACTCTAAAGAAATGTCAACTGTTAATCCCTGTGGTAATGGCACTTGGGGGAGTAGAGGGGGGAAGGAATCAGCCCCGGCAGAGGGGGGGGGGGGGGCAGAGCCCCCTCTGGGAAACACCACAGCTCGGGCCCCGGAGCCCCCCCCCCCCTCCCCGTAGTTTTCGCCAATGTTTGTAACACGTGCATTCGGCTTAGGTTTGTTTTGGTTGTGTTTCTCCACACAGGAAAGCAGTCAATTAGTTTACACATAAACAACGAGTTATAGATATGCTGTATAACAGCAGGTGGCAGAAAATACTTAAACTTAGCTAGTATTCCAACAATTTTCGACATGTGCGTAATTACATTGTTTACATGGTCGTTCCAAGATATAATTGTGTTCAATAGTTTTTACCGAGTGTTTTTAACGAATCTACAACTTCTATAGTTTTATTGCCAAGATTAGTATTTGCATTTAGGAATGCGCTTGAGTGGGACTGCACTTGACTAGGAATGCGCTTCACGCGCAAAGAAAAAAGCGGCGCGTTCAAAATGGTGCAAAAAAGGCTCCAGTACGTGCGAGATTAAAGCAAGCACAAAAAAAATCGCGCCAATCCACCCTGTGAATGTGGTTGGAAAGCAAAGCTGTAAACGGCCCCCATTACGATTACCTATGCGACGTCACTTAAATTCACTCACATCGCTCTACAAATACTTAAACCAGAGAGAAGTGAAATGCACTTAACCACACCATTTATTACTTCAAAGAGATATTCTTGGTAAGGTTAAATCAATGCATGATGCATGAACGGTGTTTGGTTGAGTTGTATTGGTGTAGCACAAGAGTGGAAACTTTTTTTATAAAATTAAAGCTCCAACCCGGTGTTAGACGATCTGACTTCTCCGTCTCTGCGCCGCGGACGGAGGCGACAAGATTTGCGGCAGAGAAGGAGGAAGAGGACGAAGAAATACTTCTATTCAGATTTCTGAACGGCCCAGAGTGCAGCCCTGGGGAGTGATTCCTTCTTCTGTGGGGCCCATATGCAGTCCGCGCGGCCTTTGTGCACCCGCTGAAGCTGGGTAGGTAGAGAGGGCCTGGACAGCAGCATCTCCCATTGCTCTTGTTAGGTAGTTGACGGAAAGAGAGGAGGGTGCTCAGGGAAGGAGCCGCATTGTACCAACCGTAGGTCAATTTGTTGTTCTCTGGAAAGGTCAGGGTAAGGCGAAGGTACGGTCTGTCTCAGAAGGCGGTAATGCTGAGTTATCTCCCTGAACGTGACAAGCGGGTGACTGTCCTCGTGCAGCTCCATAGCCCGGGAGGTAAAAGCGAAGGCTTGTTGGGTGGGCGTATTTGTTGCCCTCCATTGAAGCGTGAGGGGGTGTCCAGATGAGCTGAATGGAACCGTTTGGGGAGTGTTTTTTTAGCACGCGCAGTGCAGGTCAGGACACCCATCCCGACTGGTAATTCCAGTACGCTTGTTGGGAATCGGTGACTACCTTCCGAACCCCTGGTTGAGTGAGAGCCAAGGTGATGGCTGCCTCTTCTGCTGCCGTCATTTCTTGGGTCCTAAGCGAGGTACACGTAAGGAGGTTGGTTCTGGAGGTAGCCATGATGATGGCGTATTGCTGCCCTCGATGTTTGGAGGCGTCTGTGTAGATAACTGCATGATAACCACCGAGGGTGGTGTTTAGCGCTAGAGCCCGTGCTTTTCGGTGACCCTCCTCATGTGAGGGGTTCATATTTATAAGCAAAGCGAGCATCTTTAGTTTTAGTCGCCAAAAGTCTGGGAGTACGTCAAGCGGAGTGACATTCTGGGCTGCCCAGCCAATCCGGTGAAGCATGCGGTTACCCACCGCAGTTCTGAGTCGGACCTTCTGGTTAGAAAGATGGCCTTCTATCAGCTCTTCCACCGTGTTGTGGAGCCCCGTGCTAAGCAGCCTCTGTGTGGACGCACTCATAAGAAGACCAATGGCCCGCTCGACCGCTTTTTTAATAATTATCTAATCAGTCTTTCTAATCAGTCTTCCTTGTTGAGAAGAAGACAGGGGGTTGACGTAAGTGCCTCTCGATAGGACAAAAACTTCAATTAATCGAAAGGTACCGGATTCCTTTAGGCCTCGCTTTTTGGTGGCAACTCACCTGATCATGTGTATGATTTGATTAATGCTGTTTTTGAGGCGCTGCAAGGAGACGTCACTCTTGGTGTTAGCCTCGAGATGTAGGCCCAGTATCTTGATGCTGGGGCTTGGAGCGATGGCCTGGCCATCAAGGAGTATTTGAATGTATTCCTTAATTTGGCGTGAGGGCGGGCGACAAGGAGCTGTGATTTTAAATGCGAATGCATTTCTTAGCCGCAGGTTGTCTTGCGTCGTTGAGCGGCGTGCGCCTAGCAACAGCTGTGGCGCGCGCCTAGCAACCGGAGCAGGTGCGGAGTAGCGGAGGGCAAGGGGAGAGGAGGAGCGCGCTCGGCGTGTGAGGGCGCTCGCATCGCGGAGCTCGGGCGGAGTAGCGGAGAGTGCGTGGAGAGGAGGAGCGCGCTCGGCGTGTGAGGGCGCTCCCATCGCGGAGCTCGGGGCGGAGAGAGAGCTCGCGCGCGGGCTGGCGCGGGTCTCTCTCTCCTCTCCGCGTACCCCTCTCCGCTCGCTGCGCATATAAATGCAGGGAGCGCGCGCATCCCTCCGTGACTGCTTGCCGACTGGCGCCTTAACAGCGATGGAAGTCGGTGAAGTCGAATCCCTCGCGGCAACGATACCGCAAAGAAGAATTCGGTGCACCCAATGCATTCTCATTTCCGCACGATCCTCTTCGGGGAGGTGGGGGGATTTTTTTTACGTGAACACTGGAGGCCACAGGCTTTAGCACATTGGTGTACTAGAAGTTAGATGCCATGCATTGGTGTGAGCTTCCTTTAATTTTTGTAATTCTTAGCACATGAGCAAGGTGCGTACAGGGCCGCTAGACGGGCATGAGTGGTCGCGTGACGCTTTCACGTGGCATTCAGCGAGAACGCAGGGGGTAAACCCGTAGATGTGCTTGGTGAGTACACCACCTGTCTTCCCCATCTTCGCGTGGGGTCGTAGCTAAATCGGTAAGACAACGGGCTCTCGCTTTGTTAGTCTATTAGTTCCGGGTTCGATTCCCGGCGGTGCCAGTAAATTCTTTTATTTGTTCGCTGGAGTTTTCTGGTGACACCAACGGTCGCGAAAGAACCCTTGGGGGGTAGAGGTAAAAAGCTTTGCTTTAAAACAACAGACTCCCGCTCGTGCTGTGGCAGGCAGAACAAGAATCAAACGATCCCAGGAGAAGGCGCACGAGCAGTTCGGTGGCGGGAAAATTCGATTGCATTGGACAAACTTCCGTTTAATCCATCAAGAGAGAAGTGATTAGATAGAGAGGACAGAAAGCGTGATGGGTGGCAGCCGCAAAGAGCGGAGAACGGCGCCACAGCCCCTCTGGGGAATCGCCACTCCGCACCTCACAGCTTCATGCCGACTGGAACTTCTATAACTGCTTTTTTTTAGCTCGGGGAATCTTGAGAGAGGAGGCAACCTTTGCGAGTCACGCCACGGATACGATTTTCGCACCTATTTAGTAAGTGCAAACCGCAGATGACGCTCAATATGCCAAGCAAAGTGAAAGTCTGGGCCTATTAGTTCATCATGTTCAAGGAAAAAACCAGTAAAAAAACACGCTATACAGGAGCAGAGGCAAGACAAGGACAATCACTGGAAGGAATAGAAGGCAAGGCAAGGACAATCACCCAGTGATTGTCCTTGTCTTGCCCCTGCTCGTGTGTAGCGTGTTTTTTCACCGGTTTTTATCTTTGAACAATATGCCAAGCTACAAAGTCGAGATAAAAGCGCAGGTTCATTTTCTCATATAGCCGGTGTAACATACAAAGTGAATTTTTTATGCCACATTTTTCTCTGAATGCAGTTTGGCAAATGGAGGAACATTTTGCAGCTAAAATCTCCGCAACGCTGCCGTGGACGGCAGACTGAATCATGCTGCGGCGGTGGAATTCGCTGTTAGTGAACAAACGTCGTCGCGCACAAGCATAATACGAAACTGGGTGGCGCCTTTTAAAGGGGCCCTGAAGGAGGTTTTACCGATACATGGGTGTTCACATTTTCAGTTAAATGAATGTCCTAGTAATCACCTCCTTCAAAAGTTTTGGTAAAGCGACGAGTATTAGTGGAGTTTTTGCAAATTAAAACATCGCATTTTCACCCGCTCCGCGATTCTCCCTCGTTTCGACCACCTCCTTGCACCTCACGAGCGTGAAGGCCCATGATGCCTCGCTTCTCGATGACGTCTGCAAGAACATGCGGCGGCGCGCATCGTCTGCTGCGATATTCTGCTCCGTCCGATCGCTTTGAGATGGAGCCGTCTGACTTTCTGCTGAATACACCGCACACAGGACGGACGAGACTGTGTGTGTGTCTTTTTCGCGGAAAGTCCGTGTTTATTCACCAAGATGCACCAACTCGCCCCAACAACAAGCTCTTCTGACTTTCTGAGTTCCGCTTGGGCCGTTTTTATAATATTATGAATCCTGCTTTCCGCTCACTACTGGAAAAGCTGATGGAAGGACTGGGGCGGGCCTTTAACGCTTATCTTGTACCTTGGAGTAACAAAGTATCTTGGCGTAACATTTACGGCAACACTAGATTGGACCAGTCACGTAGATTTAATCACCGGCAAGGCTTCGCGGTTAATTCATTTTTTCAAAAGAAATTTCAGTGACGCGCCGCAAACACTCAGGGAAACCCTGTATATTACAAATGTGCGCCCAATTCTAGAGTACGGTTGTGTTTCTTGGGACCCTTTCACGAATGTACTAAAAGAAAAGTTGGAGAGGGTGCAAAAAAGGGCTGCCAGGTTTGTAACAGGTAATTGTGATTTCAGAATAAGGACTTCTGGAATTCTTCAGGCCTTGGGATAGAAACCCCTTTTTGGACGACGGAAAGTTCAAAGACTTAAACTTCTTTATAATATATATCATGGTAAGACTGGAATAAATAAAGAGCTGTATATAAAGACGCCTAGTTATATGTCCGAACGGAAAGATCACTGATATAAAATTAGAGAATATACTTGTCGATTGAATGTTCTTAAATACTCTTTCTTTCCGAACTCTATTAGCGACTGCGATGCGCTAAAAATACCAATATTCTCTGATTCTAATTTCCTAACAGCCACTGAAGCAGCATTTTGAGTTGCTGAAATAGCCCATATATTTAACGTTGACTTTGTACTTCTCTTGGTTGTTGATTTTTGATATGTATAATTACTGGTTTCATTGTATAATCCTCTGTTTTGTACTTTTGTTACAATGCTGTGCTGTAAGTGTTTAGATTTCTCACGTATAATGTTATGCATGATTTTAGTTCGGTTGTAATTTTGCTGTTTGTATTCTATTTTATACTGTAACTCCCCTACAACAATGCCCAATGGGCGATGTAGGTGCTTGTAATAAATAAATAAGTAAAAACGCTTCCACACCACGCAAAAAGATTACGCAATTAGAGGACGACCCTGTCACTGCGCGTTTGAGGCAACGACATCTCTTGGTGGGGTCCGGACAATTTATCGAACGCCGTTTTATCGAACGCCGTTTTATCGATGGTGGTTTTATGGAAGCCGTTTTATTGAAAGTGTTTTTCCCGGCTTTTTCGTCTAACAAAATTTGCAGTATGTTTTTTAGTTTCCTCCTCGCTATGTAATTTGCAAATTTTGTCTCCACAGTGAGATTATTTAACAGAATTCGTAGTTGCTGTACTAGTTGTCTTTTACTTCTTGTTTGCTTTTTGTTTTTGTGATGAGCGAAATTGATGCGGAAAACCCATGTGGTGCGTGAAGCCCATACTATTTTACCTTTTTATCATAAGGCATAAAAAAGACAGTATGAATCAAAACTGTAAACCCCAAAATAGATAAATCGTGAAGGTCTACTCAAGAACGCGCCATCACCCGATTTCTTGAAAATAAAAATGTAAAACTGAAATAAACATTAAGAACCAGCAAACGAAATCTAATATGGCCCGTGTAATTAGCTGTAAAAACCACAAAAAAAATTCCCCCGCACCTCCCCGAAGGGAATCGTGCAGAAATGCGAATGCATTGGGTGCACCGATGAGTGTGTTGCGAGTAATGGCGTAATTAATGACGAGAGTGTGAACGTAAGCATTTATTCATCAGCACCTGTTTGTGTTATCGTTGTACCTGACGGCCACAATCACTGCCTTGTGATCGCTAAAGTGCACGGTCAAAGGGTCTTTGAGAAGCATACGCGCGTCACAGTTTCGCGTAAAGACCAGATGAATGCAACTCCCGTGAATGGTAGTGGGGCACGTGTCGAAGCCGGCAGAGAGACAATGCATAGAGTGCCTGGTCTGCATGTACTCGACCAGCCACTCGCCACTCTTCTTGCGCACGTCAACGTTGAAGTCGCCAACCAAGACTATGGGGTCAGAGGGTTTGGAGCGCACGCGCACACTTTCCATAGCCGCGTCCAGCTGCGCGGCGACGGCGTCTCGAGCGAGGTTGGGCGCGAGGTACACTTTCACCACAAAGACTCCGTCTCAGGCGTAGGCAAGGGCGTACAAGTCCTGGTACGGAGACGTGTCTCGAACGCGAGACGTGGCAACGGCGTGCGATATCAAGTTCCCTCGGGCGTGTCCTCTCCCCTTGCCCTCCGCTACTCCCGCCCGAGCTACCACCTGCTCCGGTTGCTAGGCGCGCCACAGCTGTTGCTAGGGGCGAGGAGGAGCGCGGAGAGATACAGTCGAACCTCGTTATATCGAACACGGGTATATCGAATTATTGCTTATATCGAACCATTGTCAGTTTTTAAAAGAATTACATGCATTTTTAATTTTCTGTATCGAACTCGGTCGGTAAAGAAATGGATATATCGAACTCAGCGCCGGCCGAAAGCGCGCGCTCCGGAGACAGGCGGCAGGCTTTCTCGCAACGCAGGGGAGAATAGCGGTGGCGCAGCAGGCGTTTGCGACTCAAACGCATGCCTGAGGCGCCGGTAGCGCCGTTCAGGCTAGGCGGCATACGCAGTTGGCTGACTCAGGCTCAGCCGGTTCACCAGTTGGTTCAGTCGTTGTTCATCAGCTTCAGTCATCGTCTTGTCTTGTTTCAGTCGATAAGCTCAAGCCTCAACGCCTTAACGAACTCATCAGCGTCGTGCGTGGTTTACACTAGCGGACACTGTTCACGCAATTACGTGACTGTGTTTGCAAGACGCTGTGTCAGCCGCGTGCGGCGTGGTGATGGCGGCAAACGTGAAGAAACGAACGTCACTGACGTTTGCGACCAAGCTGGAAATCATCCGCCGCGTCGAAAAAGGAGAGCAGAAGTCCAGCGTTGCCGCAGCGTACAATATACCGCGGAGTACGTTGAGCACGCTGCTCAAGACGAAAGGCGACATCAAGGCGAAAGCGGGACAAAGACAGCACTGCGGTGCACGCCATGTTCGGAAACCAGCCTTCCAAGACGTCGAAAGATCGCTCCACAGGTGATTCCTGGACGCCAGAGCCAGAAACATTCCGGTGTCGGGGCCTATGCTCCAACAGAAAGCGAAGGATTTCGCATTCATCCACCAAGCCGAAGGCTTCGGCGCAAGCAGTGGATGGCTGCAACGGTTTAAAGCTCGCTACCAGATCGTCGGCAAGACGGTTTCTGGCGAAAGCGAGGACGCCAACGACGATAGCATTAAGAATTGGGTGGACGAAGAATGGCCGGGCGTTCCCGCAAAATACGACCCAAAGGAAATATTCAACACAGACGAGACAGGTTTGTTCTGGCAGATGTTACCACGACAAACGCTCGACACCCGAGGGGAGAAGGGTCATGGCGGCAAACAGAACAAAGCCCGCATAACAGTCCTCTTGGGCGCCAACATGGACGGCAGCACGAAACTGCGGCCCCTTGTCATCGGCAAGTTTAAGACGCCGCACTGCATGCGCAACCGCTGCGACATTCCTGTGACGTACGCATGGAACAGGAAGTCGTGAATGACGCGCGACGTCTTCGAAAAATGGCTCAAGGATTGGGACACGCAGCTTGCGGAACAGGGGCGCAAGGCGTGCCTCCTCGTCCACAATTGATTGGCACACCACACGGACGTGCCGCTCAAGAACACAGAGCTTAAGTTCTTGCTGCCGAACACTACGTCAAAACTACAGCCATTGGACCAGGGTATAATTCGGTCGTTCAAGGCGATCTACAAGCGAAGCCTGATCGAAAAGTTGCTCCTCAAGCTGCGAATGGGCCAAGACCTCAAGATCGACCTCTTAACTGCCATTCAAATGCTCAAAGGTGCTTGGGATGACGTAAAGCAGGAGACGATCGCCAACTGCTTTAGGCACGCTCGGTTCGTCGTCGGTGCCGAGGAATCGTCCGAGGAAGATGAAACGTCTGAGGATTTCGAAGAACCTGCGCTCGAAGAGACGTGGAGCGAGTTCTCACGTTTTGTGGGTGCTGTGCCAGAGAGCATGACCATCAACGATTTCGTCGGTGATGACGAAACGGGGACCACGGCTGAACTAACCGACGTGGAAATCGCCGCGGAGGTCACCTGCGAGCTGACTTCAGAGGCGGTGGATGGCGAACCTGGCCCTTCGACCACCGAGGACCCCGCTCCGCTCCCAAATGCGGGCGAAGCTGTGGCCGCTGTGGAACTTTTACGCCGCTACTTCGGCGGAATGGAAGGTAGTGGTCTCGCTTTCGTGGACTCTTTGGAATCCATGGAGCAGGCTGTGGTACGACATGCAGTCAACTCGAAGAAAGAGTCAACGCTGCTGCAGTTTTGTTCCCCTGGGAATAAATAGTGCAGTTTAACGCTTCATGTGAGTAGTCATTATTGTCGTTGCCTGTTTAGGGATTGAATCGCGCTGCATTTTGACGCGTTTTTGATCACATTTTATTTATCGAATTTCGGTTATATCGAACTATTTCACGGTTCGCGCACTGTTCGATATAACAAGGTTTGACTGCAACACCTGCGGGCGCACGCCGACGGAGCACGACAGCCCCCGACTAAGAAATGCATTCGCATTTACGACAACGACGACGACGAAGGCAGAACTACGAGGTGCGCGCTCACGTGCGCTCGCGCTGGAGGAATGCAGGCGCACGCCGGCCAACGGAGCAAGACAACCCCCGGCTAATAAATGCATTCGCATTTAAAAACCACCAAACTGCGCTGTCTGGTGTGGCGTGTTCCTCCAAATCCACCAAGGAAATGTAATGTTGGTGAATCGTAAGAGGGGCGTAAGAATCTTTACGCATAATAAGAGAGATATAAAAAACCCTGTATTTTTTATTTGAACATGACTAAGGAAAAACGCAAATTCTGACAGAATGGGCAAGTGCCCAGTTGTCCTAGATTACGAGTTTCCTTAGTGCGAGATGACCTATGACGACTTGCCCCACTTGACGAGTTGGCTGTGAAGGGTTCACTTGTGACGAGTTCTCCTAGACTCCACCTCCTCTGTTGGGGACCCCTGTTCCATTCATATGGCACTAATGTTTCCGAAGTTCTTGGCATGATATTTCTCCAGGTGCAAAAAATGTGAGCACATGATTCGAGTAGGGGTCGCGTGAAAACCACGTGACTAGTAAAATGAGGGAGGACAACACTTTGATATCCCCTAATGATGGGATCGCGTAAGGATGAACCATGGCGCAAGGGATATACTTGGCCACCACAACCTGAATACACCGATACACATCAAAGGAATGTTGCGCACAGGGTTAGGGTTGCTACTATAGTGGCACATTCTATAATACAAACAAGGGGGACATGCATGCAGGAGTGAATTAATGATGAGGCAAAAAAATAAAAAAATGCAATTAAACAAATGTGATCGAAAACACGGGAAAGACGACTGAACATATATAGGCAGGTTTTTGTATTTAATTCAGGGCAGAAACAATCTAGAATGCAGCTAACTGCAGCTTAAGTTAATGCAAGGGCCAGTTAAGCAAAATAAACCCCGAAAATTACAAGGAAAGCCGCAAAAACACACTTTCGATAAAACGGACGTTGGTTGTTCGATAAAATGGCATTCGATTAAACGGCGTTCGATAAACTGTCTGGGAACCGTCATGGTGCATATTAGAGTCTATAGGCTAAAAAACCGCCTCAAATATTGGGAGAGTGAGCACGTACATGCGTTGCGAAAAGACGTCAGTTTCTCTGTGTGTGTGCGCAGTAAAATCTCGATAAACGGAAATCGCTTAAACGGAATTACCGCTTAAATGAACAGTAGCATGTAAGTTTGTTGGTTTTGTATTCATATAACATAAAAAAACTCCAGGTAATCAGAACTAAAATTCCCGCGTCACCGTATAAACGGAACCAGAAATAGAACTTCTTGCGAAACCCATTGGCTTGAGAATCAGCTTTATGCGATTCAGTCTGTCTCGTTTTTGTTTTTTGCTTACTCCATGTTTATTTAGCCTCGTTGGCCTTGTAAGCCTCGCCTCGCTAGTGGTCAGCCGTGTTAGCGCAACGGATGCAATATCGCAGTTCTTGTTGCAGTCCTTAGGTCTCGATTCAAGACGTCGAGGTTACACAACTCAGCTCCTGCCACCTAGTTCGTGCCATCATGGTGTTACTCGCGCTTCATTACCGCGTTGCGTCTTCTAAATTCGGTGGCTCGTAAGCACTCGCGAAGTTGACGCCTCAAGTTTCCGCGAAGATGCAGTTGCAAGGACTCAAACAAGAATAATTGATGCATTTTGTAATGCCCAGCGACTCATTGTTGCGAAATCAACATTGTGAATGCTGTGCCTAAACCTCTCGTACTTTTCTTGCTTACTAAAAAATTATCAGCTACATTCACCTTCTAGTGCTTATGTTCCATGAAATGGTATTAAGAGTGTGTACGCACATAAATTTGCACTGTCACACATCTATCTCAGTAAACGGAACTCCTATTTAACGGACCTAATTTTTTGGTCCCTTTATCGGGAGTCTACTGTGGATATATATATATATGTATATATATATATATATATATATATATATATATATATATACATCGTGAGTTTGAGTACAAATGAGTGTACTCACTGTCAAACCCGGATATATCGAACTCGCAAAAAACGGTCATTAGTTCGATATATCGTATAATTTGATATATAATGTTTAAAGAATTTGACAATGCACAGAACGTACCTCATCACTAACTGTTGTTTACTTGCAAGATACATGCTCCGCGGGCACACTAGCGCGAGAAATAGTCTCCGATCTTCTTTTGCTTCATCATTTTCGAGGCATTGTTGAGCACACACTTTTCAACATTGTCAAGTGACTCGAAACAGCTGAGCCCACAGCCTTCTATTGCCGCGCAGTGGCGGCGAAGAACGCTCAGCGCGTGAAGAGCATCGGATCATGGGGGCGGGGCGGAACTCGTCGAGTCCTCACAGTTGAACACAGATGAACAAGGCGTACCGATGCGTCGTCAACCGCGAAAACACGAAAAGGGAAGCATGCGTAGAAGCGAGGGGAGAGAGAGCCCGCCGCGCGAGACTGGCGAGACAGCGGGAGAGTGTGGTCCAACCACTATTTCCAGGGGGTGGCTGTCAGAGCGAGCGAGAGCGCGAGCGCTTGGGCATAGCCTCCTTTATACTTTCTGGCTTGGGCTAAGTGACTTTTCAAACTGGGGGAGGAGGCGTAGGCACCTCGCCCAGCTGCCGCGCGGGAAAGCCAACTTCGGGGGCAATCTTGCGCTGCCGAAGTTCGATATATAGGTTGCGGCTGCCTTTTTTGTTCGATGTAGCCGTACTTTTTGCTATATATTCTCCCGGTAACATTATAGTGCACAATAATGGTTCGATATATGGGATAATGCGATGTAAACGGGTTCGATATAGTCGGGTTTGACTGTATATATATATATATATATATATATATATATATATATATATATATATATATATATATATATATATATATACAAGATAAGAAAAACTTCGAACAAGGTAAAAGCACGATTGTGGCCAACGTTTCAGCAAAGAGATTGCTGAAACGTAGGCCACAATCGTGATTTTACCTTATTCGAAGTTTTTCTTCTCTTTTGTTCTCTACCATCTTCGAAGTTCTACTACTCCCTATACACCATTTTCCATAAGCAGCCGGGAAAGGAGGAAAATACTCTCAAACCAGTTCTCTCGGCGGCCGACCAGCGTTGCCTGAGCGCGCTGGGCTGCTAACATCGCTCGGCGCGGTGTGCTCCGCTGCGCAGTTCAGGAGTATTTCGCACCGTGTGCTTAGTTTTTGCGGAACGTTCAGCTGTTTTAGCCAATGCTGCGATGTCGTTCAAGGCGCAAACGTCGCTTGGTCAGCACTGAGCGGTGGTGGGTTATTGAACAACCAGAGAAAGCGAGAAACAGTCGCTGACAGCACGCATGTGCACGACACTGCCTGGAGAAAATCCGGTTGCAGCGTGTTTTTGCGGCATCGCTTCCCAACGCACACCGAGTTGACATATCGGTGGATTCCGTTGTTAAATCGCAACGGCTTTGTACCAACGACCAACTCTAGGGTTTGTTGGGTGCACTTGGACGGCAAGCAGACGGAGCAAAATCCATTTATCACACGCAAAGCTGCGACAGGGAACGGAACCCCCTGAAATGTTAGAAGCAACTTTATCCTTTACAATAAAGCATTGATTGGTTGGTTGGTTGATTCATTCATTCATTCATTCATTCATTATGGTGTTTAACGCCCCGACGCTTCATGGGTGATGAGGCGCGCCGTAGTGGAGGGCTGCGGGTTAATTTTGACCACTTGGGGATCTTTCACGAGCGCCGATACAATACAACACTACAATAACTTCTGGTTCCTTGTAGTCAATTTAAAATACCATATATTGTTTGGTCATTACAGCCGATTGGCATTAAACAATTCCCTTTTCATCTAATCTAACCTTTAAAATCACGGCGTTTTGTTTACTTTTTTTTAGGCCAACGCATTACACTGCCAAACGATATGAAAGGATAACTTTCTCCATCGTACACTGCTGGTCGATAGCAGGATAAGCAGGCAGCCAAATGTGGAAACGCAGCTCGAGATACGCGTGAACGCTGCATTTGGAAAACAGCTCAACCTGTTCACAACGCGGTCAAAGGAAAAGCTTCTAATCCTTTTGCGTTGCCACGGAATCTAAAGTATTACAATTACAAAACAGTTACTGCTGGTCGCCTAAAGCATTTGTAGTGCAAGCAGCGGTTTTACAAAGGTGGGCTCCGAGCGACAGGCCCCATGCGCTGCGCAGAGTTCGGTCAATCATGATCACGATCATGATCAACCAATGTTAACTCGCCCGAACGTCAACCCTTTTGCTCAACCTTCGAATAGTAATTTGATTGGTGTGCAGTCGTGTTATTCTTCCGCCCGGGTAATTTCGTTTCGTCAGTAACCGTGATAAGTCTAGTTAAGAAAGATTATATTGCATTGCAATGTCAACAGCGTAGCAATCGCCTCGTCGAAAGTCCATCGCGAGCACGGATTACCGTGACCCACATATGCTGTGCGCGCTCCGCGTTCGACGTCCGCGCTTCCGTAAACATGACTAATCGGTGAACATAACAAGCACGGTGGCATTAAAAACACGTATTTACTCCCCGATATCGATTTCTATGTCAGTCGGTGCCATACCGGTACGTTTGCAACGCGGAACTGCGGAGCACCACCGGCACCACCACCACACTGCTACTGCTGCTCGCAACAGCCGGGGTCAGAATTTCCCGCTCTGGCAGCAAATTAGGACCTAAAATCCGTCCGTAGATGATGAAAACAAAACAGAACACACACACACAAGCACTGCAACCGCTAACTTAACGCCAAACCACTACGGTTCACTCGGTAATGCACGGATACCGAGCAGACGCACGCAAAGAACGGCGCACTTAACAGCCCAGCGCGGAGGTTTCGGCGGTCGCTTCATAGACGGCGCTAGCGCCTGGTCAGAAAAAGCAAATGGCGGCGCCCACCTCTAGCAAGGAAAATGGTGTATATATATATATATATATATATATATATATATATATATATATATATATATATATATATATATATATATATATATATATATATATATATATATATATATATATACATATATATTGTCGCGTACACCAAATACGCGTTGGGGGTGTTGGTGAGCTTTACTAAAACGCTAATAGAAGAAGCAGCGGAGAAGAACGCTCCTGACCGCGAAGCACTCGAGCTGCCAGAGCAAGACACTGATGATGATGCGTTCCCGGTAGCGCTCGTTCGTCGTCGTCGTCGCCTCGGCTGGGATGTCACAAATTAAAACTTCATTCAGATGCTTGTGGGTACGTGACAGTTTCATCATCATCATCATCATCACCAGCCTATCTACGCCCACTGCAGGGCAAAGGCCTCTCCCATTATTCTCCAATTACCTCGGTCCTGTGCCAACTGTGACCAATTTATCCCCGCAAACTTCTTGATCTCATCTGCCCATCTAACTTTCTGCCGCCCCCTGCAACGCTTGCCTTCTCTAGGGATCCACTCTGTTACCCTTAATGACCAGCGGTTATCTTGCCTTCGCATTACATGCCCTGCTCACGTCCATTTCTTTTTCTTAATCTCTACTAATATGTCTTTAACACCAGTTTGCTCCCTGACCCACTCCGCTCTCTTCTTGTCCCTTAATGTTACACCTATCATTTTCCGCTCCATTGCCCGCTGAGTCGTTCTCAATTTAAGTTGAACCCTCTTAGTAAGCCTCCAAGTTTCTGCCCCGTAGGTGAGTACCGGTAAGATGCAGCTGTCATACACTTTCTTCTTCAGCGACAATGGTAGGCTGCTATTCATTATCTGAGAATGTCTGCCATATGCACCCCACCCCATTCTGATCCTTCTAATTATCTCTGCCTCATGGTTGGGATCTGAGTCACAACTTGGCCTAAGTAGATATATTCGCTTACCACTTCCACTGCCTTGCCCCCTATCTCAAACTGCTGTGCTGTCCCGAGGTTATTGATCATTACTTTAGTTTTCTGCATATTAATTTTCAGGCCCACTGTTCTACTCTGTTCGCCCAGTGCGGAAAGCATGCTTTGCAATTCGTCCCCCGAGTTACTTAGCAAGGCAACGTCATCAGCAAATCTGAGGTTACTGAGGTATTCTCCATTAGCCCTTACTCCCACCTGTTCCCAATCCAAAGTTCTGAATACTTCTTGTAAGCATGCTGTGAATAACATTGGAGAGATTGTGTCTCCTTGTCTGACACCCTTCCTTATAGGTATTTTACTGCTCTCCCTATGGAGGATGATGGTAGCTGTAGACCCATTGTAGATGTCCTCTAGTATTCTTACATAATGCTCATCTACCCCCTGGTTCCGCTATGCCTGAATGACTGCTAGGGTTTCGACCGAGTCAAATGCTTTCTCATAATCTATTAAGGCTAAATATAGGGGTTCAGTATACTCAGCGCACTTCTCTATCACCTGATTGATCGTGTGAATATGGTCCATTGTTGAATAACCTTTACGGAACCCTGCTTGTTCTTTAGGTTGACTGAAATCTAAGGTTACAGAGATTCGGTTAGCGATTACCTTGGTAAATACCTTGTAGACGACTGACAGTAAGCTGATCGGCCTGTAATTTTTCAAGTCCTTCATGTCGCCTTTCTTATGGATTAGGATGATGTTCGCGTTCTTCCAAGATTCCGGTACCATTGCGGTCATTAGGCATTGCGTATACAGGTTTGCCAGTTTTTCAAGTACAATTTCTCCGCCATCCTTCAAGAGGTCTGCTGTTATCTGATCCTCACCAGGTGCTTTGCCCCCTTTCATTTCTTTCAAGGCCTTCCTTACTTCTTCGGTCGTTACTGGTGGGATGTCTATCTCCTCTGAACTACTGTCTCGTTCGGCATTATCCTGTATGTCCCGGCTACTGTACAGATCTCTATAGAACTCCTCGGCCACTGTGACTATTTTATCCCTATTTGTGATGACATTTCCTTGCTTATCCTTAAGTGCATACATCTGATTTTTCCCCACGCCAAGACGTCTCTTCAGTGCTTTCAGGCTACCTCCGTTCTTTACAGCGTATTCGATCCTCTCCATATTATACTTCCGTATGTCAGCTGTCTTATGCCTATTGATTAACTTCGAGAGCTCGGCTAGTTCTATTCTGTCAGCTGTGGTAGAAATTCTCATGGTTTGCCGTTTCCTGATTAGATCTTTCGTCTCCTGTGAAAGTTTACCAGTATCCTGTCTAGCCGTAGTGCCCCCGACTTCCACTGCACACTCCGTGATAATGCGGGTGAGGTTGTCGCTGGCTTCCTGTGTCGTAAGCTCGGCTTCCTCGTTAAGGGCGGAATATCGGTTCTGCAGCGCGATCCTGAATTCTTCTACTTTACGTCTTACTGTTAGCTCATTTATCGGCTTCTTTCGTATTAGCTTGTTGCGGTCCCTCCTCAAATCTAGCCTAATTCGAGATCTTACCATGCGGTGGTCACTACACCTTACCCTTCCGAGCACTTCCACATCCTGCACGACGCCAGGGTCATCGCCTAGTATGAAGTCTATTTCATTTTTGTGCTCCCCATTCGGGCTCCTCCAGGTCCACTTCCGACTCTCCCGTTTACAGAAGAAGGTATTCATTATGCGTAGGTTGTTCCGTTCTGCAAACTCAACTAGTAGGTCCCCCCTGCTATTTCTACAGCCCAGACCATAGTTCCCAACTGCCTTGTCTCCAGCCTGATTCTTGCCTACTTTAGCATTGAAGTCCCCCATAACTACGGTATACTGAGTTTTTACTTTAGCCATTGCCGATTCTACATCTTCATAGAAGCGTTCCACTGCTTGGTCGTCGTGGCTGGATGTGGGCGCGTAGCCCTGCACCACCTTGAGCTTGTACCTCTTATTGAGCCTAATTACAAGACCAGCTGCCCGTTCGTTAATGCTATGGTATTCGTCTATGTTGCCAGCTATGCTTTTATTGACTAGAAATCCCACTCCCAGTTCTCTTCTGTCCTCTAAACCACGGTAACATAGGACGTGTCCATTTCTCAGCACCGTAAAGGCTTCGCCTGGCCTCCTAACTTCGCTAAGCCCAATTACATCCCATTTAACGCCCTCTAATTCCTCGAACAACACCTCGAGACTTGCTTCGCTAGATAAGGTTCGCGCGTTAAACTTTGCCAGGTTCAGATTCCATTGGCGGCCTGTCCGGAGCCAGTGATTCTTAGCACCCTCTGCTGCGTCACAGGTCTGACCGCCGCCGTGGTCAGTTGCTTCGCAGCCGCTGGGGACTGAGGGCCGAGGGTTAATTGGCGTATTCATGGGAGGTTGTGGCCATTACTACACCAGGGTGGCCAATCCTGCTCTGGTGAGGGAGTGCATTACCGGCAATGGTCGCCGGGGTCAGGCCGCACCCCAAGCCCCATTGTGCAATTCCATCAATACGCGGATTTTTTTTTTAATCCGGTGGGAATTGTCCGGCACCGGGATTCGAACCACGGTCCTTCTGCACGCGAGGCGGGTGTTCTACCTCTACGCCATCGCCGCAGTTTATTGTGAAGTAAATGTTAAAACCCAGTCCCAATGAGCGCAAATTTCGTTGAAGCGAAAGCAAGCCGGAGAAATGGTTTGTTGTGGCGAGGATCTTGTTGCATTGACTTCTTTGGCTAGCTGACGGGGAATTGGAAATATTTCGTCAAAGCGGAAATTTAACTGAAGTGGAGCTTGTCATAGCGGGATTATACTGTACTACTGTTCTGTCATGCGACAACGCCAAGCGGTGAATGGCATAATGGCGAACAACTAAGCATGCGAGCCACTAGCCGATGCGCTTTTGTTGTCATCATCTGCTGTGTTGCATCACATGACACGTAGTCACACAGGGGGCAGCAGGTGCATCCTCATGGTGTCGTTACACCAGGGGTGGAACGGGTGCATCAGTTTGGAAGCAGTGCTGGGAGCAGCCAGAAAGGCCGTTTGGAAGGGAGATGCCCCCTCCCAATTAAGTCTAATCTATTTATATACTATATGAGGCATTCTACTGTGCACCAGAACCTACTCAAAGCCAGGAACGCAGTTCTTTCTTGTACTATATCTGGAAATTTACAATATGCGGAGTTACATGGCCCAGCGAGTGTGCTGCGTTAAAGGGGATCAGATAACAGGCTTCGCTTCATGTCCGGTAGATGGCAGTGTTACACAAACTCACATAGGGTGCCTCGATTCACACGCATCTCCGCCGTACTGGCATCGAGGGACCCTAAACTCATTGCAGCATTCCATAAAACAAGGCGTTTGCTTGCATTTTTTCAATCAAACGGCACTTTTAGTGTGTGCAAAGCAGAACATTATATTGTCTTCACCCGCCACAGGGTTGCGAAAGTCGTCGAAAGCACACCGCAGACTACGTAACAAGAGCATGTTAGAAGGCATAATTAACCCTTTGAGGGTCACGGCCGTACATGTACGGCATCGGCAAACACTTTCAAAATGGTCAATGACGTACATGTACGGCATTGCTTGTATCTTTAAAAAGCGCGCCTTTTCTGCCAACTTCTCTTGCTTGGCATGTGCTGCCACACTTCGGAAATATGTCAAATTTTTTTTCTTGCGCCGAAGGCTCTTCTTTTTATTTTTTTATGATTTACTTCAGCGGCGTGCCGACTATAGCTTGCGCATCTGACAACGAGAGGGCGCGCTGGGTTCTTGCGCCTGCCTCTCGCTTCTTGCGCCTGCCACAGATCAAGGTCGCCTGCGAAACTGATGCGGCTCTTTTCTCCTTTTGTTTTGTATTTTATAAGCGGTGCACCATCTATCGTTACGTAACGTGACAGTTTACCTCCCCTCCAAAGGAAGCATCGTCCCGATGCTAAGGCGGAAAGGAGCGGAACTTCATTTGCGACCCGTCACGTCCTCGCGAAGAATGGTTTCATGCGGACTATGTGGACGACCTGGGGCCGACGACGACGGCGCATTGTGGAAACGCTGTCCATCGGAGTAACTGCATACGTGACGTCGCTTAGTTGCTGCAGTACTCTGTAGGGCCCGAAGTAGCGCTTCATGAGCTTCTCGCATAGCCCTATTCGTCTGATAGGGCTCCATACCCACACGTTGTCACCAGGCTGGAAAGCGGCGTGCCCGTGGCGTGCATTGCAAGCAGTAGCATCATGCAGCTGTTGTTGCCTGATTCGATGTCTCGTGAGCTGACACGCCTCTTCCGCGCGCTGGGCGAACTCCGGCGCAGCCAGCCGTGTCGTCACCCCCACCGTCGTGAGGGAGCATGGCATCTAACATTGTGGTTGCCTCGCGACCGTACACAAGAGCGAATGGCGTCATGCGCGTGGTTTCTTGCCTGGCGGTATTGTAGGCAAAAGTCACGTATGGTAGAACTTGGTCCCAACTCTTGTGTTGCTCGTCGACGTACATGCTCAGCATGTCTGCAAGTGTTTTGTTTAACCGTTCTGTCAGTCGGTTTGTCTGCGGATGGTAAGCTGTCGATTTTCGGTGGGATGTACCTGTGAGGTTCATGACGGCGCGCACCAAATCTGCGTTGAATGCGGTACCCCTGTCTGTAATCGCAATTGCCGGAGCTCCATGGCGCAAAACAATGTTTTCGGTGAAAAAGTGGGCCACGTCGAGAGCTGTGCAACGCTGGAGGGCTTTCGTTTCGGCGTATCGTGTAAGGTAGTCGGTGGCGACAAGTATCCACTTGTTGCCGGCATGAGACGTAGGAAAGGGGCCTAAGAAGTCCATGCCGATTTGTTGAAACGGGGTTTCCGGTATTTGGGACAGTTTGAAGTAAACCGGCTGGGCGTCCCGGCGGTGTTTTACGACGCTGACAGTCACGGCAGGTACGGATGTATTGCTTCACTGTCGAAGGAAGCTTGGGCCAGTAGTATATCTGTTTAATTCGGGACATCGTACGTGCATAACCTAAGTGACCAGCGGTTGGGTCGTAGTGGCAGGCCTGTAGTATTTCTTGTCTAAGGCTCGCGGGAATCACGAGAAGAAAGTCTTTTCCATTCGGGGTGAAGTTTCAATTGTAGAGGATGTTGTTTCTGAAAGAAAAAGACTGGAGTCCACGTATGAACAGCCTTGGCTTGTGCGGAGTTCGTCCTTCCAGAAAATCTAGAAGTGGCTGCAACTCAACGTCTTCCCTTTGCTGATCGGACAAAGTTGTGGCGTCGATGGCACGAAGAAACGCCACGTCGTCATCATCTTCCGGTACAGGGCATTCGACTGGAGCTCGAGACAGGCAGCCGGCGTCAGAACGTTGTTTCCCTGACTTAAAGACAACCGTCATATCAAATTCCTGAAGTCGAAGGCTCCAGCGGGCGAGGCGACCCGTAGGGTTTTTCAAACTGGCCAACCAACAAAGGGAGTGGTGGTCGCTAACAACTCGAAATGGGCGACCGTAGAGGTACGGCCGGAATTTCAAGACCGCCCACACAACAGCAAGGCATTCCTTCTCTGTAGCTGAATAGTTAGACTCCGCGCGGGACAGTGTTCGGCTTGCGTAAGCGACAACTCTCTCCGCGCCGTCTTGCCACTGAAGCAGCACTGCCCCAAGGCCAACGTTGCTGGCGTCTGTATGGATTGTGGTGGCCGCATCTTCATCGAAATGGGCGAGCACAGGCGGCACTTGTAAGCGACGCCGCAGGTTCTCGAATGCAGCCTGCTGCTCAGTGGTCCAAACGAAATCGACGTCATTGCGGGTGAGGCTTGTTAGCGGAGCCGCGATGTGGGAAAAGTTTGGGATGAAGCGCCGGTAATAGGAGCATAGGCCTAAGAATCGCCGTACGGCCTTTTTGTCGGCAGGCGTCGAGAAGTTGGACACAGCGGATACTTTGTCAGGATCGGGCTTGATGCCGGCGTGGCTGACAACGTGGCCCAAGAAGCCTAGTTCTTGGTACCCGAAATGACACTTTTCAAGTGCTCTGCAAAGGTTGACGAGAAGACGATAACGTCGTCAAGGTATACTAGACACGTCTGCCACTTGAGACCGGAAAGGACAGTGTCCATCATTCGTTGGAATGTTGCTGGTGCCGAACACAAGCCGAAAGGGAGCACTTTAAATTCATAAAGTCCGTCCGGCGTTATGAAGGCTGTTTTCTCGCGGTCGCGCTCATCCACCTCGATCTGCCAGTACCCGCTCTTTAGATCCATCGACGAAAAGTAACGGGCATGACGAAGCCTGTCGAGGGAGTCATCGATCCGGGGCAATGGGTACACGTCCTTCTTTGTCACTTGATTGAGCTTTCTGTAATCAACGCAAAATCGCAATGTGCCGTCCTTCTTTTTGACCAGAACGACGGGTGATGCCCACGGACTTCGAGAAGGCTGGATGACATCGTCGCGCAACATCTGCTCCACTTGGCTGCGAATTGCGTCCCGTTCCTTTGCAGAGACACGATAGGGGTTTTGACGAAGCGGCCTCACATTATCATCAACAATGATGCGATGTTTCGTAAGCGGAGTTTGACGCACGCCAGATGTCGAAGAGAAACAGTCCTTGAAGGTCGTCAGCAGCGCGAGGAGGGCTTGTTGTTCACTGAGAGGCAAGCCGGAGTTGACATCGATGATGGCATCGGAGCTAGTTTCACCAGGTGCGGCGCCTTGTAACGCAAAGCAGTCTTCGCCATCAGCTATGTCTTCGAAATAGGCAACTGTCGTGCCTTTGGCGACATGTTGGCGTTCATTGCTGAAGTTAGTAAGCAGCAATGCTGCACGCCCATCGGTTACATGCAACACGCCTCGAGCAACTGCGATGCCATGACGGAACAAAAGTTCATCGATTCGCTCTGCTATGCCGTCAACATTGCTAAACATGTCGCAGTGAACTGAAATTAGCATGCAGGACCGCGGTGGTATGTTCACGTCCTCGTCGATAACCCGCAACGGCGCTCGGCATGCTGCGAGTTCTGGTGGGCGGTGGCTCGACGAGAATGTAATTAGGCGTTCACCAACGTCGATCACAGCGTTGTATTCTCTTAAAAAGTCCACCCCAAAATAAGGTCCTTGCAGCACTCCGCGAGAACCACGAAACTGCCGACAAAATCAGCGTTACCAATGACGATTCTGGCGGTGCACTTCCCTATTGGAGTCATTAAATGGCCTCCAGCAGATCGAATCTGAAGTCCACACCACGGCATCTTCACTTTTTTTAACCTATCGGTGAGGGTCTGACTAATTATAGAGTAGTCTGCACCGGTGTCAATAAGAGAAACCACTTCATGTCCATCTATACAAATTACAAGGTCGGCGCTTCCAGCTTCGGCGAAAGACATTCTTGTGGTATCCTTTTCCGTCGGAGACGTCGAGGGGTTTTGAAGGTCTTGCGTAGTTAGGCTACGAGCAACCCTGCCTCCAGAGGTTGCTGCTTTTAGTTTCCCCGCCTAGGGCTTGGGGATCTGCTTCGCAGTATCCCGCCGAAGTTCCGACGGTTGGGGGAGACGTCGTTCGCTGGGGACGGTGAACGTGGTCGACGGTTCGGCGAAAGGTCTCGTCTCGCAGCAAGGTATTCCTCGATAGCAGGGGGTCTTTGTCCAAAGCAAGGGCGTGGAGCCGTGGGAGCGAATCCGGAAAGCCCAATTTCGCGGTACGGACAACGGCGGTAGATATGGCCTGCTTCGCCACAGTGAAAACACAGCGGCCGGTTGTCATTTGTGCGCCAGACGTCGGACTTCCGTACCTGTCGTCCAGCTGAAGTTTCCATTCGAGGCCAGGGATGCGGGTTGGTGTGCACTCCCTGAAGCCAGGAATCGGTTTGGGGAGCCCGTTGAGGTGCTGGAATAGGCGGTACAGGTGGGTGACGACGGACAACCGACACATAGCTTGGTTGGAGCTGCTGCGGCTGGCTCTCCGGAATGGCCAAGGCTTGCCGGATCTCCTGACGCACGATGTCGGCGACAGAAGCATGCGAAGGTTGTGAAGAGCCTATACCGTGCAGCTGCAGTTCCTCTCTAACTATCGATCGCACGATCTCACGCAGGGACCTGTCACTGGATGCAGTCGCTGCAGCAGTAGCGCTTAGAGAGCCGCCGGTAACCCGGTCATATTGCCGGCATCTGTCCCGCAGGGCATGCTCGATGGCTGTGGCCTCCTTAATGAAATCCTTCACTGTGTGGGGTGGATTTCGTACCAGGCCGGCGAACAGTTGTTCCTTCACGCCATGCATTAGATGCCGTAGTTTCTTCGGCTCTGACATTTCAGGGTCGGCTCTACGGAAGAGGCGGGCCATGTCCTCTGCAAACATCGCCACCGTCTCGTTCGGTTTTTGGATGCGAGACTCCAAAAGGCGCTGAGCGTGGTCACGGCGGTCGCTGCTGGCGAATGACTCCAGCAGCTCCTGGCGAAATTCCTCCCAAGTAGATAACCTCGCTTCGCGGTTATCGAACCACGTCCTTGCACCATGTTCTAGCGAGTAATACACCTCACGCAGCTTTTGACGAGCGTCCCACTGGTTGAACGATGCGACCCGCTCAAACTGCTCCAGCCAATCCTCGACGTCCTCAAACACCTCACCGTGAAAAATGGCCGGCGTACGTGGCTGTTGGAGAGTTACCTGGCAGGGAAGTGGTTGCGTCATTACTTGGGGTGCTGGGGCTTGACGTCTAGGTGCAGTGAAGTCAAGGTAACCGCACTCTGGAGACAGTCCGCGTTGGCGACGACTAGCCCGATGGACAGGTGTGTGGACAGGGTGAGGCCGTTCCGGGCTGGCCGAAGGGGTCCTCTGCATGGGGTAGTCGTACCCAGCACCTCCACCAGTGTCGCGTGCAGCAAATACGCGTTGGGGGTGTTGGTAAGCTTTACTAAAACGCTAATAGTAGGAGCAGCGGAGAAGAACGCTCTTGACCGCGAAGCACTCGAGCTGCCAGAGCAAGACACTGATGATGATGCGTTCCCGGTAGCGCTCGTTCGTCGTCGCCGTCGCCTCGGCTGGGATGTCACAAATTAAAAGTTCATTCAGATGCTTGTGGGTACGTGACAATATATATATATATATATATATATATATATATATATATATATATATATATATATATAAATCTAGAGTGCACTGTATATAAATATATATATAATATATATAAGTGCATATATATAAATCTTCTAGAGTGCACTGTTTGTAGGCAACAATATATCGGCCAAACTGAAACGCCCTTCCGAATACGGTTCAATATTCACCGCTCTCATGCAAAAAGCTGCCCTTATTTGCCCCTGTCAAGATATTTGAACTGTCCCGGGCATGCATTTGAACATCTCAAAGCAACGATTTTAGAATCCGCCTTCAAAACGCACCACGACCGCGAGGTTCGGGAATCTTATCTCATTTATAAGTTTGGGTCAGCCACACTTGGAATTAATGAAAGTTACGGAAAACTAACGTGCTTATCCCTCGATTAAAATTAGCGGCTTCATAATTTTTATAACTATGTTCATTTTCCTACCCTCGAGTTTCCCATCAGAATTCGCAGAAACTCTCCTAATACAGCAGCTTTATTAGCCTAATGCGGCTCAACAATGCCATTTGTCCTGGGGAACTGGGGAAGGAGGCCTCGTTCCCACCACCACTTAAGAATGTTTAACTCTTTGTGATCTATTCATGCTTAACCTTTTGTGACCCTACCTATTTCATGTTCAGTTGCTAGCTTCTGTGAAATGCTCTTTTGTGCCCCCTATCTATTCTCTTCATCCGCGTGGGGCACACCCATCTTCGCTTCCGCCCCAACCAGGCTCCCCAGCCACTGAATACCTTACTGTATACTCTTCCCTTTCTTTCAAACCGCGGTTGTCCAGTTTCCCGCATTGTCTGAACTTGCAGCCCGCGCGGCATACGTTGACCCGTCATGGTGCAACCTTGAACGCTGCATTGTTAACACGACCCCTTTTTCTCTCTCTCGCTCCCCCCCCCCCGCCTTTTTTTTTTTTTTGGTTTGTTGTTGTTGTAACATAGACGTAGCCCGACTGTATGCACACTCTCCACTTCCGAAACATTTTCCGCTCCTTCTCACAGTTTTCTGCAAACCTATATAAGAAATGTGTTCGAAATGTTTGCGACAGCAGAATCATGTAACTTTACTCAATCAAGGCACGTCCCGTTGCCGCTACGTAAGTAAACATTGTTTGTTATTGTTCTTGCTGTGTATCCGATTTCTGCTCGCTTTGTGAGTTTATATTTCTCTAGGTTTATATATATATATATATATATATATATATATATATATATATATATATACATATATATATATATATATACCATAAACGAGAAGACTAACGGGTAAAGAACAAAGGTTTATTAACGTTTCGGCTTGGGGCAAGCCTACGTCAGGCTTGATTCTGCAGAAGGTTTGCCCAGAGCCGAAACGGAATAAACTTTCGTTCATTACCCGTTAGTCTTCTCGCTTACAGTACATTTTTAGCGGTCCCATCGTACCTTCTTCCTACGCCTATATATATATATATAAGACGGAAATAACAAATGGCAGTCAAGAAGACCTCGGAAAGCAAAGGGGAGGATTTAGTAGTTCAAGATAAAGAATTTGGAAAATAAGAAAGTGGGGAAAAAATGCCCTCCAAGTGGGATCCAAACCCACGACCTCCAGAATACCGGTCTGGTGCGATAACCACTACGATACCGGCGGGGATACTTTAGCCTCCACTTTCTGGGGTATTTATGTTCAGGTGTTTTTGTTTCCTGCGCTTGGGGGTGGTAGCCAGCGCCACTCGGACTACTCGGGATGAAGGGGACCTTCTTTTTAACCCCCGGGCCGTGACTTGAGCGTCTACGACATGTCGAGAGTGGTCGACCAGCGGTGAACCCTCTTAAGCTAACCTTGGCACCAAGACTGCCAGAACAGAGGCCCTCGCTATGCATGTAGCGAATCAGAATAGGAAATGAGGGGCTCGTTGAAATAAGACAGAAATAAGAATTGGCACTCAAGAAGACCCCGGAAAGCAAAGGGGAGGACGTAGTGGTTCAAGGTTAAGAATTTGGAAAATAATAAAGTGGAGAAAAAATGCTCGCCAGGTGGGATCCGAACCCACGACCTCCAGAATACCGGTCTGGTGCGATAAACACTACGCTACCGGCGGGGATACTTAAGCGAGATAAAACGCGCTAACAAGACGAGGACGAAGAGAGAATACACAAGCACAAGCGCGAACTTTCAACAGAATGTATTTCGGAAAGAACCCCTTTTATACACTTGCTCTCACCACAAGGAAGTATCGCGCATGCGCACGTTTACACATCTCGTAAAAAACAAATTTCTTTTAAGTGCGAATGCACTTTATAAGCGACTTTGAACCTTCCGCCGTCCGCATTGCTAAAGCGACCCTACCACATACCCACTTAGGGCGATTGGCCAAGAAGAGTTCCTTCGCTACCCATTCGGCATATCTTCGTGATACTAACCACTTCCTACGGAAATTAACAACATAAAAATCCCTGATGGCGCCTTCCTTGTAACTATAGATGTAACTTCTCTGTACACAAATATACCTCACCGAGATGGGATTGAAGCCCTGGTTGAATCCTATAGCATACATCGGGATCACGAGGCGCCAAGCCCACAAGTCATTGAAACTTTGACCAGGCTAGTGTGGAATTAAATAGCTTTTAATTCCACAATCAGTATTAAGCGACCCTGAATCACGCGTCCACCGCCGTCCGTCCGTCCGCACCACATACCCACTTAGGGCGATTGGCCAAGAAGAGTTTTTAAGTGCGAAAGCGACCCCACCACATACCCACTTAGGGTGATTGGCCAAGAAGAGTTCCTTCGCATCACCCGTGCATTCACACTTCCCCATGCTCCCCTTCGGGGAAATGCGGGTGAATTTTTTCGGACAATGATACAGAGGGCGTGCTTACGCAGTTTGCTTTTAAGCGATCTATCATATCTGCTTCTATGATTTCGCGAGGAGGAGGGGAAACTTTAGTTACACCAGTCAAAAGCACAAAAGGGTGTGCCCCCCCATCAGTCAGCCCTTGCGATTCGGCGGCTTCCAGGGCGAGACCGATGATTTTTCTCTGACTGCTGGAGGCCTGGCTGAGTAGCAGGGCCTCCCAGGATGCAGCATTTCTGTGAGGTTTTTTCTAAGAGGGACACGTCCAGACCATGTGAACGAGATCCGCTATGCCCTGACATTTTTTTGCATTTGGAATCAGATACTTTGGGGTGCCATTTACTGTACAATTCAGGGTTTGGGAAGACCCCCGCCTGTAACCTTCTCCAGTATATTTCCTCTTTCCTAGTAAGGTGCGGGTGAGCCGGCGGTAGTACTTTCCTCGCTAGTCTATAGTATTGTACTATTTCGTGGAAGTTTCCTAGCCCGTCGTCTGCACTCGGGAGGGGCTCCGCGTACGGAGGAACCGCGTCTGGCTCGGTGGCGGCGGCGATCGTCCGGACTGTCAGACCTCGGGCGGTCGCATGTGCCTTTTCATTCCCGATGAGACCCGTATGAGCTGGTGCCCACACTAATGTTGCCTGTTCGATGGGAGCCTTTGCGTTCGCGAGGATCTTCCATGCGGCATTGGAGATCCTTCCTCGATCGAAGTTTCTGATGGCGGACTTCGAGTCGCTCACGATCGTTTTTATTCCTGATTGAGTCATCGCCTGTTATTTTTTCTCTGTTTTTCCTGATTACAACACATTTTTGAAAATCCGCTTCACACCCCCCTTTCCATTCGCACGTGCTGCAGTGGTGTGCCAGCCATCCGCTACTCCCATTCCTCACATTAGCGCAGTGTTCACGAAGCCTATCGTTCAAGCAGCGCCCCGTCTGCCCTATGTACCGTTTTCCACATGAAAGGGGTATTTCATAGACAACATTTTCCACGCATTTGACATATTTTGTTTCGTGGTTTTTGGCACATTGGAGGGGGGGGTTTCTAAAAGGATTGCTGGCTTTACACAGTTTGGTCAATTTGTACGGCGCAGAAAACACAACTTTGATATTGGCTCGCCCGCCAATTTTCTTTAGATTGTGGGAGACACCGTGCAAATATGGTATAACGGCGAATTTTGGGCGGCTGTTTGTTGCTGCGATTGGTTCCTCCTGCGTTGCGGCACGTATCTTTTTTAGGAGGGACTCAGCAACCGAAATCTGCACGTGGACTGGATAACCAGACTGTGACAGTCTTTGCGACTGTTGACTATGGCTTTTAGTCATGGTATGGGCACATGATTTTTTGATTGCATTCGTGAAACACATGCTCGCAATACCTCTTTTCACCAATTTTGTATGCGCTGAATGGTAAGGTAGGAGGGGCTTATTGCTCCGCGGCTGATAAGTCCAACAAGTATGATCCGGGTTAAAAGTTAAATTGATGTCAAGGAACTGGATGGTCTGGTTAACAGGAAGTTCGTGGGTAAATCTAAGCGGTTTAAAATGTTCTTTGACTATGGTTAACACTTCAAGGGCACAAGATTCCAGCACATCAAATTTGCAATCGACAAGGAACAAAAAATCATCAACAAAGCGAAAGACACGAATCACCTTCATTTTGTCAAAGAAGCCGGCAACACCATTGTCTAGTTTAGATAAAAACAAGTCGCTAAGAATGGGGGCAATGCATGAACCAATGCAAATTTCTTCTCTCTGAAGATACGGCTTACCATCGTACTCAATGTAAGTGAAACGCAGGTAAAACGATAAAAGCTCTAAAAAACCGCTAACCGAGACCCCAGCAGCATTTTGAAAGGCCACAGAACCGAACTCATCAATGTATTCTTCAATAAAATAAAGCAGTTTATCCTGTGGCAGAGAATAATATAGGTCCTTAATGTCCAGTGAAAAAGCACAAAGTCCTTTTGGGGGTTCTGACTGTAAAAAATCTAAAATCGCTTCAGAATTCCTCACGAGAAACGGATCACTAAATCTCAAAAGGCCCAATTTCTCTTGCAAGAACAGGGCAATCGAGTTCTGCCGCGTGCTTCTTTCTGATACAATCAAAAAATCATGTGCCCATACCATGACTAAAAGCCTTAGTCAACAGTCGCAAAGATTGTCACAGTCTGGTTATCCAGTCCACGTGCAGATTTCGGTTGCTGAGTCCCTCCTAAAAAAGATACGTGCCGCAACGCGGGAGGAACCAATCGCAGCAACAAACAGCCGCCCAAAATTCGCCGTTATACCGTATTTGAACGGTGTCTCCCACAATCTAAAGAAAATTGGCGGGCGAGCCAATATCAAAGTTGTGTTTTCTGCGCCGTACAAATTGACCAAACTGTGTAAAGCCAGCAATCCTTTTAGAAACCCCCCCCTCCAATGTGCCAAAAACCACGAAACAAAATATGTCAAATGCGTGGAAAATGTTGTCTATGAAATACCCCTTTCATGTGGAAAACGGTACATAGGGCAGACGGGGCGCTGCTTGAACGATAGGCTTCGTGAACACTGCGCTAATGTGAGGAATGGGAGTAGCGGATGGCTGGCGCACCACTGCAGCACGTGCGAATGGAAAGGGGGGTGTGAAGCGGATTTTCAAAAATGTGTTGTAATCAGGAAAAACAGAGAAAAAAACACTCGCGAAATCATAGAAGCAGATATGATAGATCGCTTAAAAGCAAACTGCGTAAGCACGCCCTCTGTATCATTGTCCGAAAAAGAAATTTGTTTTTTACGAGATGTGTAAACGTGCGCATGCGCGATACTTCCTTGTGGTGAGAGCAAGTGTATAAAAGGTGTTCTTTCCGAAATACATTCTGTTGAAAGTTCGCGCTTGTGCTTGTGTATTCTCTCTTCGTCCTCGTCTTGTTAGCGCGTTTTATCTCATTATGTGTCACCAACAGGCCCAAACCTCGTCCCTCTTGGCTACTTCAGCCTCCACCTTCTGGGGTATTTAGGTTCAGGTGTTTTTCTTTCCTGCGCTTGGGGGTGGTAGCCAGCGCCGGACTACTCTGGGTGAAGGGGACCTTCTTTTTATCCCCCGGGCCGTGACTTGAGCGTCTACGACATGTCGAGAGTGGTCGACCAGCGTTGAACCCTCTTAAGCTCCCTATGGCACCAATACTGCCAGAACAGAGGCCCTCGCTATGCATCTAGCAGATCAGAATAGGAAATGTGGGGCTCGTTGGAAATAAGACAGAAATAAGAATTGGCAGTCAAGAAGACCTCGGAAAGCAAAGGGGAGTATATAGTAGTTCAAGATAAAGAATTTGGAAAATAAGAAAGTGGAGAAAAAATGCCCGCCAGGTGGGATCCGAACCCATGACCTCCAGAATACCGTGGGTTCGGGTTCGGATCCCACCTGGCGGGTGGGATCCGAAAGTTCGTCCCGGAAGTCGGGCGTCTGCTACGCTTCTCAACCGCTGATAATCATCCCCATTGGCGCATTTTGGCATTTTGTTCTCACTTTATTGCATTTTGGCTTGACACATCGCGTTCAGATCGCAACTTAGGCTATACAGAAACACGCGACGTTCATATGTAGCAGAATTTAGTTGAGAAGGAGAACAAAAATGTCACTTTGGGCTTGGTTTGAGAGGAGACGACGTAGCTCGAATAGGATTCATGCTAGCGAGTGGACTTTATGATTCGTGTAAAGATGCACGTCTTACAATAAATTAACAGTCGTGGAGGGACTTGGATTATCTGAAAATCAACTAGCTAAGCGAGTTCGATATGAACACAGAGGAAGCTGCCTGAAACGATTTGAGGTTTGCTACGTGCCGACAAAAAAAAAACTTCAAAATGACTGTGCGCAGCTTGCTCCTGTTTTACTTCTGAAGGTCAGTACATGGGAACCCTTTACAGTATGACTTCAAGCATATGTGTGTTTGGGAATTATACCACTAGCATCTTAGACAGCTATCATAGCACCACTGAGATACATAATGCATGTATCAGCATTTCAAAAACTTATAGAAAAAATTGGGTACTTAATATTTAAGACCTCGCGCTTTGTAACGTAATGGAGATGTTTTTCCAATTACGTTTCGTTTCTTAGAATACATGATTTTTAGAGTAAGTAAGTAACAACAGCTTTTAACAGCTCCATGTAGATTTTATTGGGCTCCGAGCTAATTTGTAGGGCGTCATTTTTAAAGTAACTCTGCAAATATCGAAAGAAGGTAGCGCCCATGCAGGCCATTTCAGTGTCTAATAAACGTAGCATCAACTGCAGGGCAAGTTATTCGAACGCTAAACGAGCGAACTGCGATGGCCGAACAGTATTCTTTTTTTTTTCAGGGCCGCTATACCAAAATGTCGAGCCATGTCGTACTATACATTTCCCGGATGCTTCGAGAAAGAAAACAATGTGGGCACGGCGTCAGGCTGTAGCCGAGTCGTGCGCCCGTTCTGTCAAAATAGTTAAGTCAGTAAAGTGGTCACTGCAGAGCCTGCTGCCTGGGGATGTAGCCCATTTGTCCCTTCTTAAGTTTGCCACCCAACACCGGTATAAATCCGTCTGAGAGTGAGGGAATCTGCGTAACAATTTCCACAGCTTAAAACGACACTGATATGACATTTGCGTCTCGCTGCGTATCACGCACGTCGTACAGAATATTGTAATACTTCCAAGTGGAACGTCTTCCCAGACGACTTGTTTGGTCTGCTTGTGCAGTAGGCGGCGCAGCAAGCAGGCATTTTTGGCGGAATGCGGGCGAAACCAGCCCATACGTAGCATGAACTATGCTGGAATGGCGGCCATTTACGCGATTTCCGGGACGAGCACTCGAACTTCTGGCGGCCGCGCGCCGGAGAGCTCGAAGCACCATCCAGCAACTCTAGTGGAGATCAGTGGTTCTAAGCGTCAGGTACAGTTCAACTTTTGATGAGACGATTGGATGGATAGATGATTCGTTGATGATGCAGACTGGTTCGTTGGTGGACGACATGTAGAGGCAACTCTTAGCATAAAATACCGAAAGGTTGCAGGAGCAGCGTTGCCAGATTGGAAAGGCGCTGTGACCCCCGTCGCAGGGGAAAAGTTCACAAGATTTCCTCAGCACTAAAATACGGACGTTGTAACGCATTCCTAGTTTCTACATCTCTTGTACGCATGCAGTTTGCCGGTGCATAATATTCAAGGTAACATTTTTGTTGCTTTTGTCCATTCCGTCGTGGAGGTGGCGACGTTGATTATAGCAAAATAGGTTTGCGCGCTGTGAAATGGAGCATTTCATTTACAACTGCCGCAGTGGTAGTTAAAAAAACTCTTACTGATTTTCAATCGGAATTCTCGCCCAAAAAGTTACGCGGAATCCAATTCAATACTCGCTATACTTTTTCTCTATTTCGATTTTCAAACATGAGACAGGGTCGAAGGTATATTTCACTCAAATAATTATGTGCGCGTTTAACATTTTACTGCATGTCATACAAAACATCTGCATGTCATACAAAACAAGGTAGGGACAAATATGAAAGTCCAGAAACGCTGGCGCGAGATCATCCATAAAGAATTTTGAACGATACTATTCAGTGTGATTAATTTGCTCAGATTCACATTTGAGTATTATGAGCAATTACATATGGACCAGTTGGTAGGAAGACGTAGTGGAAAAGGCGCTCAGAACACGCAATACAAAGGAGAGAACTGCACAGGGCGAGCGCTTACTATCAACTGAGTTTTAATGAAACGGGGACACGAAACCTCGACACTGCGCGCCCTTCAGGCGCACCAAAAAAAAAAAAAAACGCTACAGTCGCGAAAGGGCTACAAATCACGCGCCACGGCGACCAACAATCTGCGCGAGTACTGGCGTATCAATACCAACAAAAGCTATCTTTTTACACGCCAAGATACGTTATAGCCTTGTTCTTGATTAATATCTTGAAGATTGGAAATCCCACCCTTAAGAGGGACACGGACGGGGGACTGACACATGTTCCGCTTTTATTACATTAAAAAATAGGTCTAAGCTACCTCAAGAGTGCATTGTTGAGAATGCATAACAGGGTATCCGTCTTGTGCAACAAGGCCTACAGCCACACTTTCTGTAATGGGTCACTGGATGGGAACGCGCGAAGCCGAATATTTAAGCATTTACTCGTATGGCCAATGTATATTCTACCACATGAGAACGGAATTCGGTAAACAACCCCCCCTACGCATCTTACAGATTGTTTACCACGCATGACACCATACCCTTCTGCTCGATTTTCTTTCCTTACGTTGGCTTTCGTGGTAGCGGTCCCACATAATGTGCTCAATTTGTTGCGTGCCGAGAAAACAACCTTAAAGTTAAACCACCTCATTTTCATTTGATTGTAGGGTTTTAACCCGCCGACGCAGCGCAGGCGATGAGGCGTGCCGTAGTGGAGGGCTCCGGATTAATTTTTACCATATGGGGATCTTTAACGTGCGCCGAAATCTCGTACACACGGGCGTTTTTGCTTTTCGCCTCCATCAGAAAAGCGGCCGCCGCAGCCGGGAATCGAACCCGCGACCTCGTGCTCAGCAGCGCAACGCCTTAGCCACTGAGCCACCGCGGCGGGTCCTCATTTTCATGTACTGAATAAGAAAATTCCCCCCGCGCGCTTGCCCGCCCGCCTGCCTTCCTGCCTACAACTTCACTAAGCCTCCTGGCCGAAATAATGAATGATTCAACAGGAAGTGTAAGTACTGAAACCGTTTCGCGCTGCTAATACTGCTGCCGTGACTCCCACATGGTCATGTTATTCCGCGAAAAGCATAGCTGAGGCATTTTTATAGCGAAATATGCGTGCAGAACTGTCAGTGCAAGCGTTTCTTTATTTAAGAAAAGACGTTGGGGTGGCTGTCTCGATGTAATGTAAAATGAAAAAAAGAACAGTGAGTTTCGAACTGTGTCCAAGAGAGACGAGATAAACGGGGACACCAATACAAAAGATGTTGACTTGCGCTGTTCCGCATGGAAGAAACACAAAACAAAAGAAAAGAACACGCGTGCTGACCTAATAGTTGTTGAGCGAGCAGTGAAAATGCGAGAAAATTGAATTGAATTCAGCGAAAAACCGTTGAATTTATCGGATACAGAGGGAGAAGGAAGAAAAAGAGCCTGTGGGGTGGGTGAAAAAAGCAGAGCCGTCACGTGGCAGGGGCGGCAACAGACTACTGTCTTGCGACAAGATTTGTAGCGAAACGAGCACGTACGCGGCTAATTTCTGAAACAGGGAATACGCGATATGCTTAGTAGCCAGTGCATACAGTTCGAAATAACAATTCAGGATCTTCGGTATTGCAGTTTTAAGGCCAGGTTCAGACGGTTGTCGCAACTGTCGTATAATCTTTAAATATTGACGTCATTTGACGTCTCCGCCAAGCGAACTGCGTGAAAGGCCGTTCTTTACGCCCACAGCGCACGATATGGCTGTTACGTCGGTAGTCTCAATACAGCATAACTTTGGGAAGCCGCAATTTGTTCGGGCTCTGCCAGTTTCCCCTGGACGCTCGACCTTTAGTGCTGTTTTAACGATTTGGCTCTATTTGTGCCAGAAGCGGTCCCCTATTTATAAAAGCAGTCATTTACTGAATATGTGAATAAACCATTCATTATCTTAGTTTATACGGAAAAAAAATTAACTACATTGGTCGATTCATTTAACCTGAATTGGTTCCTTCTGAAATCTTCCCGATCGTCTCAGGACTCTTATCGTTTTTTCGATGCTGATAACATAGGCCGTCGTAAAACCACATGGTGCTTTTTACGGGCAGTCGCGTGGTTTGTCGATTCTGTCAACACCACCGTCGTCCAAGATTAACCGCCCAGGCCCGGCGCAGGGACGGCCTGTCGTTAAACGCGACGTACAGCGGTGAGAGCGACCGCGTTGCTGCGTCCTATAAAGAGATTGGGAAGATAACTCCAGTCGCCCGTTGTAGGTATGCCCTCTGGCGTTCAAAATAGACACGACCACGTCTACAACAGAAGCAATGACCTTCCTTCCGTGTTTTGTGTCCGTGTGTGTGCGTGCGTGTGCGTATGCGTGTGTGCGTGCGTGCGTGTGTGTGCGTACATGTGTATGTGTACGAGTGTGTGTGTGCGTGTGTATGTGTGTGTGTGCGTGTGTATGTGTGTGTGTGCGCGCGTACATGTGTGTATCTATACACGTGCGCGCGCACGTGTGTGTGTGTGTGTGTGCGTGCGTGTGTTTCATGTACCCATATGTACGTGTGTGTGCGTACGTGTGTAAGCCTACGCGTGTGTACGTGTATGTGTAGGCGTGTGTGTGTGTGTGTGTGTGTGTTTCGTGTACGCGTGTGTCCATGTGTGTGCGTGTATGTGCATGTACGCGAGTGTTCGTGTGTGTGTACGTGTGTGCGCGTGCGCGCGCTAAATGTGTTGAGCGTTACACGCGTCGTTTATCCGGATGCGAATGTACCCACGAAAGGTGCGTTTCAATCTGTGGGGCCCCGCTATTTTTCACGGCCGCCGACGTGTAAACTGTAGACTCCTCACGGCGTCTAGCCAGGCACATCAGGCGCGTAGAACGTATCAAGATGCACGGAACAATTAGAGCTGTTGAACTCAGAGCTAATCACGAATTAAATTGGTGGACTCGAAAAGAAGGGCAGCCACCTATGAAGTCCGGATAATAGTAGTTCGGGTAAACCCGCAATTGAAACTTCAGTATTAGGCATGTTCCGTGAGCAAGCATGTTGGTAGCATACGAGACGCTTCTCATTGGCCGCCTTCACTGCTTGTCGGCGACGCTCGGCGGCTCCACGACGCCATCTTATCTCGAGGAGTTCCTTTTCTCACTGTAGCGGTGGCCGCTCGCGAGGCTACGTCTGATTTGACACGCCGGTTGGCTAGAGATGACGTTTTACAAGAGGGCAATGCCGCATTTCTGACGCCAGCGCCACTGCAGCGCGCCACTTCAAAATCGGTGTGGAAATGATCCCTCCATAGGATGCAATCAGCTACACCGTGCTGAATACGGCGGTTCTCGTATGATGGGCGCTTGCTGCCGCTCCGCCATTAACACCCGACGTGGGTTAAGCCCCTTTCTTATGTTTTTACAACGCCGGATAAGCTGCAAGGCGCGCAGCGATAGAGTCAGGAATAATCCCCATAAATTGATTTCGAAAAATGTAACGTCCGGCAGTTTGGCCTGTTGCGTCACGAGTTTGAAGTGCCTATACAAGTACTATGCAAAGGGTAGTCTTCAACGAAACTTTAGAAAGTTCTATCGGTCCCTTTGAGTAACTGACTCGAGAAGCACTAGCAACGCTGCCCGTTTAATGCCGCCAGAGCAGAGTAGCACCGGCCCCTAGGATCATGGGCGAAGTCAGCGGATGGCGGGGCAGAGAATTAACACGGCGCTTCGCACCCGCCCTGACAGCAGCGCTGGCGCCTCCGGGAATGCGGCCGCGCACCAGAACGGTAGCCGAGGCCGTAACTTCTTCGTCGCCCTTATCGAGAGCCCTATCAAGGTGGCATGTTGAGCGAGCCTGATACATATCGGCACCGATCGGCCGCACCCCTACTCCTCTGGGACCAGCGTCGCTTTGGAGGTGAGGTTTGGGCGTTAAGGATCAGGATCGCGGGCTGCAGTGTCCCACTTGGAGTCACTAAAAGCTATGCTGCTTCTCGGCTGATTGCCGTACTCTATACCTTTTCCCTTTTTTCGTTCTTAGCTCGGTTACCTTTCTTTTTCGCTCGGAATCTTCCTATACTGCGCCTACCCTGCTGTTTGACGCGCCTATCTGCTCCCCTTATCGACGTTTTACGAACCCGCAGCATCGACGGCGGCGTTAAACGTATAGCCACGTTCGTAAAACTCAGAAGGTTAGCGCAAAAGATCCTATCGTCTTCTTTCTCTAGCTTGCAATCGCTTCCAGAAATGCCGACTGTTCCCTGACTCCCGAGCATCGGAGAGCAACTCACATGCCCCAAAAGTGTGGACTGGATAAATGCGAGAAGGGTAGGTCAAACAACTGCCATTTCCTCAAGTAAGCTGCAAGTGTTCGCGCAAGCGCATGAGTCAGTATGTCTGCTAGGTCAAGATGTCACTCGCTTTGGGAGTTCACATCACTTGGGAACCCGCCGCGGTAGCTCTATGGCTAAGGCGTTGCGCTGCTGAGCACTAGGACGCGGGTTCGATTCCCGGCCGTAGCGGCCGCTTTTCTAATGGAGGCGAAAAGCAAAAACGGCCGGTTGTACGAGATTTCGGCGCACGTTAAAGATACCCTGCAGGTAGTGAAAATTCATCCGGAGAAGCGCTCCACTGCGGCGCGCCTCATCGCCTGCGTTGCGTCGGCCGGTTAAACCCCGCAATCAATCACATCACGCGCGAAGAGCTGCATGAAGCCCATAATTCAGCTCAACAACGGCGCTTGCGATTGACTCCCACAAGTCTACAAGTCCTTAGAGCATTAGGACACCACCCGATACCCCCGAGGGAACACACGCAACGCATCCCTCTATCCCTGCGAGATTGCATCCGAGTGGCCCCAATAACTCGCAATATGAACGCCAGCTACAACATTTGCCGCCGGGCTTCTCGTGCTCGAGCCCTGACTGCGCGATACGGGAACAACCCCACTGCCTTTTACACAGATGCTACCCCCTATACCTGGGCCCGCCGGCCACGTAGCCTGTGTAGTTGCGCATACTGGCCAATTCATCAATGCCGCCACTACCCCCAAAACCTCAATCGATGTCGCTGAGGAAATAGCCATTGCCCTGGCCGACACTTCCCGCCCCTATCCGAAAAGTGAAGAACTGCGCAAAATTTCACACGGCCACATTAAAGGAGAACACGGGACAGGCGCGCCCAGTTCTCTCTTTTTGTGGCCGTCTCAAATTTTGCAGTTTTTTACTTCCCGTTAACGATGCCCCAACTCGCCCACCGACAAGTCCTTCTATCCTCACCGATTCACCGACAGCCCGCCGAAACTACCAGATTGGCCGCATTTCTTTATCAGCTCTACTCATCCTCAAAAACTGCTCGACAACCCCTGACATCCGCATCGTCTGGGCTCCTGGACACGCCGCCATTTCCGGCAATGCAACGGCTCACGATTTAATACACCGAGCCATTCCGACGGTGGCCAATGTCTACCCCCTCAAAATCAACCATACCCACTGAGTGGCTACGCAGAGTTTCTCTCCCATTGCAGGCAAACTCGCCGAAGCATTCCACCTCCACACTGGCGCCTCTACAGAGAGGAAGCTACGACTTGGGGGCAGCTCCAGACGAATACCTACCCACATCCCACCCGCCTCCACCTCATCATCTAACTAGCCCAACAACATGCTTTGCTCATCTTCCCCACCCAACACCCTTCCCTTCGCGCTTACTGTCCCCAGCCTGGCGCCCTAAATAACATCATATTGGAGTCCAACGTGCTCCAGACTTGCACTCTCTTCCCCAATTCACCTTCAAGAAGTGGAGGCTTTCCCCGGCCAGCCCAGACACGGACATCCAGCTCAAACTGGGGACGCAGCCAGCCAAAGTTGGCCCACAGATCAGCCTCTGCTCGATAAATAAAAAAACATTCATTCTCCCTCTACAATCCCTGTCTTGTGACGAAAACAGTAGAAATTATTTCAAGATCTGCCGGTGTCTCCTTAAAGGAGCCATGAAGAGAAAACAAAAGTTTGTTTTATTCGAAAGATTAGGTATTTCATAGTACCCCAAGCGCTTTCCCGGAAGCAAATGATGCTTTATTCACTGAGAAATAAGGCAATTTGAGCCAAAATTTTAAATCTCCCGCTAAAATTGAACATTCCGTGACGTGTACAATGGCGTCATAGCGCCGGTCCATGAAACAGATACTTAGTATGTCGACTCCATATAGCACCCACACGCGGGAGTCGATCGAGACGGCGGCCATTTTAAAAATACTAGTAAAATCTAGTGCACCCGCAGCCCTAGTCATGGAATCGCCTGATCCGGAGAACAAAACTCTCGCCGAGGAGGTCGGGCTTGCATTTAACAACCTCACACCACTAAAACGCTCAATGCTTCCAAGTGCACGAGCGGCAAGAGTTCTGGGATACGCGGTGGACGGGAAAGCGACCATTCCGCGATAGCCACAACAGACGAACGCCCAGTCGTCGGCTGCCTCGTCAGCCCCGTCGCGACGGACGAATATAGACTGGTACGTATGTGCCGTATTTTGATTACGGTTAATAATAGTTCAATTTCAGTAGCAGTATCACTTATGCCAGTTGGCCGGTGTCGTGTATGGAAAGCCGTTCGCGCGAGCTCTCTGCCTCGACCAGAAAGATACGAGCGTCAATGCGCGGTGTTTACGGCATAAATAATTACGGACTCTAAGAAAGCCGTACAAAACATTATAAATGGCCGAATCCACAAAAGGCTCACAAAAATTTTACCTGTAAATATCACAAAGTTCCAAAATATCATTTGGACACCGGGACATGAGGAGCTTGAGGGTAATGAGAGAGCAGACCAAGCTGCGCGAGAACTTACTAACCGCTCAGCCAGTAGTCTTAGCTTACTCACCCCTCTCCCAAATACCTTCGGTGAGCGGCTCAACCTTCAAAGAAAAGCCAGAGCTCTCTTTCCTCCACCTGATAAAAGCTTAACAGCTGCAGAGCATCAGTCTCTTAGACAAATACAGACGAACACCTATCCCAACATCCTCAGGCTATCGAAGATGTTCCCCGAGAAATTCACAAACGCATGTAATAAGTGCGGTTAAATATCCACCCTATTCCATGCATCCTGGGGTTGTCGTACTATATGGCCCTCAGTAAACACCAACACCAAGTTATATGAGCTATGGGAGGCAGCTCTGGCCAGCTCTGACCCTGGGGTTCAGAAGTATCTGATCTTTAGGGCCAAGACTGGGGCAGAGGAAACAGGGGCCCTGGAAGGAGGGAACCTACCCTAGTTCAATCAAGACCTTTCAGTTCAAATAAACGTTTCATCTCTCTCTCTCTCCCCAAGGTCAGAGCGATTTGACGAAGTCGGCGACGAGCGCCAGCATGTCCCAGGAGTGAGCTAACGTAAGGGTCCCTGCCGTAATCACTTCCTCGGAAATGAAGCGAGCACACTCGTACTTCCTTTAGATCTCTTTCTCCTCCATTTGCAAAGTTCACAAAACGTAGCCACTTGCTTCGCCTAGTTTCGTCGTTGGGCAGCACATGAAAGGAGATCTCCTCACCGGCGGAGATGTCGCACTCCCTTGACGATTTGCCCGTACTACATGGGCATTTCAAAACGCAGCAACGAAATTTCATTGTAAAGTACTCGAACAAACTGAAGTTTTCAGTGGTTGTAAACTGGAAACGAGCTCGTAACGACAGCAACAAGCCAACACCATTCGAAACTTACGCGACGACTGGCACTATCTCGTTGCTTCTTGCTGTTCCTTACTCCCCTCGTTTCTATTTTTACCTTTGCTGGTTGGCGATATGACGGCCAACCTCCTGTGAAGGGATTACGATATCGCGGCTGTGCGTGCTGGAACGGTTCGTTGGCCCTGAAGAGCCTCGAACCCGAAAATTCACCTGCGCGACGGCGAGATGTCGAGCTCGGCCGGCGCCTAGTTTCGTACGCATTGGCGCACACGCTTGCGTGTTCGTTCGTACCTTCAACCGTTTACTCCACCGTTCTTTGTCATAAAAAGAATGTGCAGTATGTTTCACGGGCATTTAGCTCACTATGCAAACTGTAAGCCCTGCCTAACATGCGTTTGCTTTTGCCGGCCTCCGCCAATCGCAAAGCATTCCCAAGTGACATCACAGGTTCTGTTGCGGAAAATGAGCTGGTGGGTCGCATGGTCATTTCCTTTTTTCCTAATTATGTAGCTTATTTGAGCGAAGTTTGCGTTATAAGTGGTGTCGTTATGGTTCTAACGAGGCAATCTTTCGAATGAACCAAACTTGTGTTTTCTCTTCATGGCTCCTTTAAGAATGCGCGAACACTATTGATTTGAATGGTTGGGGGTTTAACGCACCGACGCTACACAGGCGATGAGGCGTGCCTTAGTGGAGGGCTCCGAATTAAATTTGACCAGCTGGGGATCTTTAACGTGCGCAGAAATTTCGCACACACGGGTGTTTGTGCTTTTCGCCTCCAGCAGAAAAGCGGACGCCATGGCCGGGAATCGAACCCGCGACCTTGTATGCTCAGCAGCACAACGCCATAGCCACTGAGCCACCGCTAAGGCGGGTCGCGAGACCTCTCCCTGATAGACTTTAGACTCGATCCGAGCGCATGCCTTGCTCCTGCCTCGGGAGTCAACAAGGCGATGTTTTTCGCCCCACCATCGCGCAAAGCGTTCTTTGCGCTCCCACAGTCTCTGTGCTCCTGTTTCGTCATGCAAGAGCGGAAGGTTGGGCGAGTTGGTAATACATTGACTGATGGGAAGTGTGAAATAACACAGGGACAAGAGAAGAAAACAAAAACCATTGGCGGCACGAAGCGCTACTATCAACGGTATTTTTATATCGAAACCAATGTTTATGCCGACACAGATAGCAGACCACGCGATAAATGATAGATGTATGTATGTATGTTTGAGATTTCTTGGCGCAAGGGTTTCTAAGACCAAAGAGCGCCAAAACTATGTTACGTGGTCTTTTAATAGTCATGTTTGTGCTTAAAATATGCATGAAATGAGTATGATATATCCTAAAAGTCTGTACATATGGGTGTAGAGGTCCCGTCCACTAAAACATGAAGATGTTCATAACGGTGGCTGAAAGGGATTATGGGTGGGACGTCACTGCACCTCCAGCCAAAGAGCATGCGACGAGAGTGGGCCTCCCGTGCGAACAAAGGAAGCATCAGGGCCTCACTCACTGCTCGTAGGCTCTGAGGTCACGCACTGTACGAGATGAGCTTTATAAACTTCATGTCTGCAACGTAACTTAAAAGGCTTTTGTTTGTGAACATAGTTCCATCTCCTAAAAACAGTGAAGGATGTAGCGGAATGTTGTAGGTATATATTTTAGGGAAATGCCGTTTTCTGGCTTCATTGCAGAATGTGCACTCAATTAACACATGGAGGACGGTGAGCAGTTCCCCACACTTGTTACAAACAGGTGGGAGTGTGCCATTCAAAAGATATGCGTGTGCAGAGTAAGTATGGCCTATTCGCAGTCTGCAAATGGATACTTCAATGAATCTGTTTTGTTTTTCTGTTGTGTGTCTTCCTAGGTTTGGTTTTATTGAGTGGAGCTTGTTGTCTGTGTGTGTGTCCCACGTGTGCTGCCAGCATTTACGGATTCTCCTGCGGATCACTGGTTTCAGACCGAGGTGAGGGACCGGCGCCACGTCCAGACCGCTACGGGGGGCTGCCAAAGTGGCATTCTGGTCGGCGATCTCATTGCCCAGAATGCCCGTGTGTCCAGGGATCCAGCAAACAAGTATATTTACCTTTGACTTATAGGCAGTTATAGGAGCTTTAAAAATGCGGTTTAGAATAACGTTTTTTGTGGGTTGAAAGGAATCCAATGCTGTAACTACACTTAGGGAGTCTGTGTAGATGACTGATTCTAATATTTTGTTCTGTGTAAGGTTTTCCACAGTGATTAGAATACCATAGGCTTCTGCTGTAAAGATACTACAATTTCTGTTCAATGTCATTTTGCTGGCAAAGGCCGGGCCATGTGCAGCACGGGACACAGAAGAAGAAGACTTAGAAGCATCTGGGTAAAAAAAGACGTATGGATATCTGTGTTGTAAACTTAAAAAAAACTGCTGTAAAATCAATTCGCGGGGTGCACGACGCTTGTCAGTTAGTTTAAAGGATGTGTCAGAATAAATAGTTGACATGCCAAAGGTGGGACGAGGTCGGCGATACAGGTTTTTGTGCCATCATCTAATGGGCGGATGACATGTCATTCACAATATAATTACATGGGTGATTTGTCATAGACATTGTCGTAATAGCATAGAGGAGTGCTGTATAAGCACACTGGTGCTCTAGGCACCAGTGGTCGCATTCTACATAACGACTCTGGATTGGACTTGCCCCTGAAGGCTCCGGAGGCAGGGCGAAGACCAAAATGTAGTACTTAGTCTAACATTTTTAAGGCATTTTTAGACGCGGACCCGTATGTTACGCTTCCATAGTCTATACGTGACCTAACTACACTCACAAAGAGACGTAGAAGCCAGTTTCAATCAGCACCATAAGATTTATGTGACAACACTTTCAAAATGTTTATGGTGTTTAGGCATTTTTGTTTGAGTTTCTTTAAGTGCTGTACGTATGTTAGTTTTCCGTTAAGTACAACACCTAAGAACGCACGTTCTTTCTTGACAGGAATCCGTTCTCCGTTCAGAGTGACATCAGGTTCTGGACGAATTCCACGCTGTCCTGTGAATAAAACACATGTACTTTTGTGAGGATTCAATTTAAAACCATTTTCTTCCGTCCATTTTGCAAGCCTGTTCACGCCTAACTGTATCTGCCTTTCACATATGGACTGATTGCATGACCTAAAGCTAATCTGGACTTCGTGAACATACATTGAGTAGGAGATTGAGGGTAGCAACGATTTTCCAAGTGAATTCATTTTAATTACAAACAGAGTACAGCTTAATACTTCACCCTGGGGTTTCTTGTATGTATTGTATGAAAATGTATACATTTTCTTGTATGTATGTTCTTGATACAACCTCCTTTTGCTTTGCCTCACCGTCATTTGTGTATTGTACTGCTCAAACGGAACAATAAATACAAATAAAAAGTACAACTGTCCCTACTCTTACCCTAAATGTTCGCTCCGACAAATAACTTTCAATAGTGTTTAGCATATATCCATACACACCGAATGCCTTGAGATCAAGCAGTATGCCGTGACGCCAAGTTGTGTCGTACGCTTTTTCCAAGTCAAAGAAAACAGAAAGACAGTGCTGTTTGTGGATAAAAGCATCTTTAACATACGACTCAAAGGCAACTAGCTGGTCAGTTGTGCTTCGACGTGATCGGAAACCAGCCTGACAACTGTCCAGGATGCCGTTATATTCATGGAAATGCATTAGCCACTTATTTACCTTTTTTTTTTAAAAAACCTTTCCTAGGCAACTAGTCAGAGCTATTGGTCGGTAACTGGCAGGTAGTGAGACATCTTTGCCCTGTTTTAATACGGCAACTACAACTGCTTCTCTCCAAGCGCTCGGAAAGTATCCCGCCACCCATATTTTCTTAAGAGTGTAAGAGTGTAGAGTGTGCAAGAGTGTTCGGGGTGCAAGAGTGTTCGGAGAGTTTCTGGGTGCAGATGTTGAATCATTGCGTATGATATGCTATCCGCCCCAGGCGCTGAATTCTTACATGTTCCCAAGGCGACCAAAAGCTCTGTTGTAGAAAATTCGGTGTTGTATGGTTCATCAGATCTTTTGTTATCACGGATCAGTTTTTTCTCCGTAGTGGTTTGTGTCGTAAGAAAGCATTCGTGTAATGAGCAGAACTCGATACATATGAAAAGTATTTCGCAAGTGTATTTGCCTGGTCCTCTAGGGTGTCGCCTGTACTGTTGACCAAAGGTAGGGTGTGTGTTTTTTGTCCATTAAACTTTACAATTCTGTTCCATACTTTGCCTGCATCTGTGTATGAATTGATAGAAGTTATGAAAGAGAGCAGGCTATTCGTTTTCGCTTGATGGCGAATTCGCCTTCCTTGTGCTTCCACGCGTTTGAAGGAAATCAAGTTTTGGGAAGTGGGATACCTGCGAAGGACACCCCATGCCTTATTTTGAGCCTGCCGTGCATGCCTACACTCTTCATTCCACCATGGCCTCCTAGTGTTAGGCGTGGCACCAGATGTTTGCCGAATTGAGCCCTCGGCAGCATGAAGAATATGTGCAGTCACCAGTTCACAGGCTTCGTCAATGCCCAAATGGCCTAAAGATGTGTATGAAAGCTGAGATAATTGTTTAAATTTTAACCATTCAGCACCAGATTCCTTAAACGTTTTATGGCAGATGGAACTGTTACGGGCTTTATCAATACCTTTCGAGATGACAGGAAAGTGGTCGCTCCCACAGGGGTTGTCGTCCACTTCCCATTAAACAGCCGGAAAGAGGACAGAAGAGCCGAATGCCAGATCTATGTGTGAGTATGTATTGTGTGTAGTAGTGTAGTATGTCGGCTCTTTTTTGTTAAAGAGACAAGCTGCGGATGAGAAGAGAAATTTTTCTATCAAGCGGCCCCGCGAATCTGTGCGTTCAGATCCCCATAGTCGGCTGTGTGCATTCAGGTCACCTACGAGTAGAAACGGCTCCGGCAGCTCATCCATGAAAGTCTCAAATTCAGAGCTAGATAAACGATATTCAGGGGGGGATGTATAGTGAGCAAATTGTTGTTACCCTGTTGAAAATATTTGCCCGGACTGAAACTGCTTCTAGGGCGGTACGCATTTGAAGAGATTGGCAAGGAATAGATTTTTGCGGAACTATAGCTACGCTTCCAGAGCAGTGCGTGCAATCTTTGTCTCTCCTAAATACTGAGTACTGGTTCTGGAAATTGGTGTGCTTAGGGTTCAAGTGTGCCTCCTGTAAACATAGGATGGCTGCTAGCGTTTTGTGTAGGATTTCATATGTATCATCTAGGTTTTTCATCAGACCCCGGCAGTTCCACTGTGTAATTATTTGTGCTACAATAAATGTCTAGGGAGAACATTTTGGCTGGTGTAGATGAGGACTAGGGCTGGATGTATACTCTCTCTCTGTTTTGACTTTGGCTTGTGACACGGGCGGCTGGTGGCTTTTTGCCTCGCCCCGCCATGGTGCGCTGTTCTCTTGCCGACTTTGGCACTGGCCGAGACGGTGTTACCTCCATGTCATCGTCTGAGTGTTGTGACAGCGACGAGATGGAGTCCTTGCGGGCTCCACCTCGGGATATGTTTGAAGTGGCGGCAGGGGCCCCTGAGGAGCCCCTGCCGTCCCCGACTATTGTTTGTCGGACACAGAAGAGGTCGTGGGGCCAACCATGTGCTGTGTGTTTACGCCGAGACGCAAGGGAAACCCGAGCCGACGGCGCGCAGCCGGCGGCTCGGCCCGCCCGACGAAGGAATTACGAGGGCGCGACCCGGGGAGGGGAAGCGAAAAATAAAGGCACTCTCAGACTGAACGCCAGACGTGTTGGCTGTATGTTTCTCGCGCTCCGCGAACACTACATGGTGGCAGCGTACGTTCGAACCTGCTACGAAGGCACCGATGGAGGGGTCGCAAGCCCAGGAAGGAAAAATGGCCATGACCAGTTTTCAATGCAAGCCTCCGGAGGAATTTACTTTCGCAAGCCCAAGTGAGTGGCCGCAATGGAAGCGGCGTTTTGAACGTTTTCGCATCGTGAGTGGCCTCGCCTCGAAATGCGCGGTGGAACAAGTCTACGCATTGGTCTACTTTATGGGCCACAAGGCAGAAGAAATCCTTGCCTCATTCAAGTTGACAGAGGAACAGAAGAACAGCTACAACGATCGAGAACCACTTCGTAATTAGAAGAAATGTCGTGTACGAAAGAGCGACATTCTTCAGAAGAGAACAGCGGGAAGGAGAAGGTGTAGAAGAGTTCGTCACTGAGCTACACCGACTGGCCAAGTTGTGCAGTTTCGGAGAATTGTATGACGAGATGATCCGGGACCGGATAGTAGTGGGAATCAGGGATCGCAAGCTGTCTGAACGAATGCAGCTGGATGCGGAGCTGACCTTCGAAAAGGCCACCAACATAGCGCGACAGTCTGAAGTTGTAAAAGAACAAGCTGCTACGCTCCACCGAGACAAGGAAGGAAACGTGGACAGAGTCGGCCAGACTCGTAAAATGACTGTACCTCCAAGAAATCGGAAGGGGTCTGCAACACGAGACAAGAAGCCGCCTGAATCCGAAGCAAAGCAGTGTATGTTCTGTGGCTACTCGCAGCACACTACAGGGAAGTGCCCTGCACAAGCCGCGACGTGCAACAAGTGCCGCAAAAAGGGACATTTTGCCCGTGTCTGCAAAGGAGGAGCATCAGTCCGCGAGATCGTCAGTAGTAACGATTCATTTCTCGGAGCCGTCTCATCCAGCTGCGATGGCAAGTGGATGGCTACTGTGGACATCAATGGGTCGCCCGTCACCTTCAAAGTGGACACTGGAGCTGATGTGACTGTGATTCCTGTGAAAACGTACCGGAGATATTTCAGGGATCTTCATCTCCAGAAGCCAGACAAGGTTTTGAAGGGACCCAATGAGCGACAACTTCCTGTTTCCGGCATGATAACGGCAGACATGTCATACCGCGACACGTCGATGAAAGGAAGCATCTGCGTTGTGGGTGGTCTTCAGATGCCTCTCCTGTCAAGGAAAGCTAGCGAAGAACTAGGTATTGTAAAACGTCTTGATCAAGTCCTCATTCAGAAAAGCGAAGCTCTCAACCCACAGGGTGAGTTTCCCAAGCTGTTCTCCGGTCTTGGTAAAATTAAGCTCGCATACAAGATCAAGCTTAAAGAAGATGCTGTACCGTTAGCGTTGACCACTCCTCGAAAAGTTGCCATACCATTAATGTCGAAGGCCAAAGCAAAACTTCAAGAGATGGTTCAGCTTGATGTTATCGAGCCAATTGAGGAGCCAACAGAATGGTGTTCTGGAGTGGTCATTGTTCAGAAACCTGACGGAGATGTACGCATATGCGTAGACCTGACTGAGCTAAGCAAGTTTGTAGAGCGAGAAGTTCACCCTCTGCCTGTCAGTGAACATGTCCTTGCGCAACTTGCCGGAGCCCAGTACTTCTCCAAAGTCGACGCCAATTCAGGATTCTGGCAGTTTGAGCTTGCGGAAGAGTCTCGAAGTATGACCACGTTCATAACTCCATTTGGCAGGTACCGCTTCAAGAGACTACCGTTCGGAATCAGTTCAGCGCCTGAATTCTTCCAAAGGAAGATGTCACAGTTTTTGGATAACCTGGAAGGCGTTATGTGTAACATGGATGATATCCTGATCTACGGCAGGAAACAAGCAGAGCATAACGCCCGTCTCGGAGCGGTTTTGGAAAGGTTACAGAAACATGGCGTCACGTTGAACCGTGAAAAGTGCGAGTTCAATGTTCAAAGGGTAAAGTTCTTGGGACACATCGTTGATAACCAAGGAATTCATGCCGACCCGTAAAAAGTGCAGGCTATCATTGACATGAGACCACCATCAAACACTGAGGAGCTGAGAAGGTTTCTCGGAATGGCAAACTACCTGATGAAGTTTGTCCCGAACACGTCAGAAATAGCTCACCCCATGAACGCTCTTCTAAACGCGAAAAGCGAGTGGGTATGGACCTCAGCCCAACAGAAAAGCTTCGAACTGCCGAAGAAAAAGCTGTCTGAAAGTCCAGTTCTATCAGTATTCGACCCAGAGAACATGACTGTAGTTTCAGCAGATTCCTCATCGTTCGGGTTTGGTGCAGTTCTGCGACAGAAGCAGAAAGATGGAGTCTATCGACCTGTAGCGTACGCATCCCGTAGCCTGTCAGGGACAGAAAGGAGGTACGCTCAGATTGAGAAAGAAGACCTTGCTGTGACCTGGGCATGTGAGAAGTTTCAGGAGTATGTCACTGGATTACAGTTTACCATTGAAACTGACCATAAGCCGTTAGTTCCGATTTTCATGTCGAAACATTTGTCGGATATCACTCCCAGGCTACAAAGGCTAAAAATGCGCATGATGCGTTTTTCCTATAAAATGACACATGTGCCAGGCAAGGACCTTGTTGCTGCTGACGCTCTGTCTCGACAGCCGCTACCTCACCGAGATAGCACTGAGCTTGAAGAAGAAGTTGCATGCTACGTTAGAAGCGTAATTGCCAATCTTCCGTCAACTGACAAGAGACTTGCGGAAATTCGACGAGAGCAAGCGGCAGATCCAATTTGCAGCAAGTTGAGCAGCTACTGCAATGATGGATGGCCAGACCGCAAAGAGCTCCCTTTCGAATGTAAAGATTATTGGCAGCACAGGTCAGACATAGCTGTTCAAGATGGCCTTCTCATGAAAGGATCAAGGATTATAATTCCTGGGCCCATGCGCAAAGAAATACTCGCGAAGATACACCAGGTACATCAAGGAATTGTTAAGTGTCGAGCAAGAGCCCGAGAGTCGGTATAGTGGCCGGGTGTATCGACAGAAATCGAAGAGCTTGTTCGCCGATGTACACAGTGCGTTAAAGAACTGGGATACATACATGAGCCGTTGATGCCATCTGATTTTCCCGATCGACCATGGCAGAAAGTTGCCATGGATATGTTTCACTGTGGAGGGAAGAACTACTTGCTTGTGACCGATTATTATTCAAGGTATCCCGAGATCGCCCTGCTTCCGAGTATGACAGCGCAAGAAGTTATCAAGCACGTGAAGTCTATTTTTGCAATGCATGGCACGCCTGAGACAGTTTTCAGTGACAATGGACCTCAGTTCAAAAAACTTGATGGCTCTGCTTTCCGCCAGTTCGCGGAAGAATGGGGCTTCGAACACGTAACATCAAGCCCCAGGTTTCCGCAAAGCAATGGCTTCGTTGAGGCAGCCGCGCGGATCATAAAGAAGAGCCTACAGAAAATGGGAGACGGTTATGTTGCTCTTCAGGCGTACAGAGCCACGCCACTTGCAAATGGCTTTAGCCCTGCGGAGTTGTTAATGGGACGGCGTCTGAGAACGTCTGTTCCGGCAGTGTCTAGTTCGCTAGATCCCGCTGTTGTCGACAATACAGCGCTCCGGGCGTGGGAACTGCGCCGAGCAGCCCAGCAGAAGAGAAACCACGACAGAAGGCACGGGGCTCGGATCCTCCGTGATTTAGAGCCGGGAGAAACTGTGTGGATAAAGAACCAGAACAAGACTGGAACGGTGCTTTCATCGGCGGGGTCTCCGAAGTCTTACATCGTGGAGACAGACACAGACCAACTGAGAAGGAACCGAATCCACTTAGCCCCAGTCCCTGAAGTTGAGGTTCCAGACTCATCGAATGAATCAACGCCTGGGAGAAACCCCCCAGCTTCGCAAGATGCAAGGAGACGTGAGGTGGGAGAAGCGCCGGTTTACGACGACCAAAAGCCGCCAGAAACAAATGAACCAGAGGAGAGCTCATCCGCCCCACAAGGCTACAAGACACGGAGTGGACGTGTAGTCAAGCCTGTCCAACGCTTGTAAAAGGGAAGGCTGAGAGGGCAAGATGTGCTGTGTGTTTACGCCGAGACGCAAGGGAAACCCGAGCCGATGGCGCGCAGCCGGCGGCTCGGCCCGCCCGACGAAGGAATTACGAGGGCGCGACCCGGGGAGGGGAAGCGAAAAATAAAGGCACTCTCAGACTGAACGCCAGACGTGTCGGCTGTATGTTTCTCGCGCTCCGCGAACACTACAAACCACATCTACGTCCATGGCCGCCTGCAGTCTGGCAGCCGGAAGAGGAGGACTTACGGCAGAACCGTCACTCCTGACACTCGCAGCTAACACAACACTTGCGGGCGCCACAGGTGTCGTGTCGCATGGTTGGGCTGCCATGGGCAGCACCTGGGGGGCTGGGGCGGCACCAAGTCTGCCTCGCAGTACTGGGTGACAGACGCCGCTCCGCCAACCACCGAGCTGCGTCAGCATACCTTTGCGAAAACATTAAGTGTTTCTGTCGTGCTTCTTGATAGGTGATGTTCTGGTTGACCTTCATGTTTATAATTTCTTTCTCGGCTTTGAATTTAGCACATGACCGGGAGTATGCAGCATGGGGTGTTCACAGTTGGCACATTTCAATACGTTAGAAGCACAGTTCTCTGAAGGGTCATGATGTCCTGCGCACTTGGCGCACGTCTGTTTTCCGAGGGAGGTGGCAGTACTGTGCCCATACCGCTGGCACTTGAAGCAGCGACGTGGGTTTTGTATGTAGGGTTGGACGTTGCAATAAAGAAAGCCTGCAGTGGCAGACTGATGTAGAACACTTCGGTTAAAATTTAGGATCACATGTTTCGTTTTTACTTCTTTGCCATCGCGTCTGATCATTATTCTTCTTACCGCAGTAACGCCCTTGTCACGCATGCCCTCGAGGAAGTCAGACTCACTTTCATTGAAGAGGTCTATTTCGGAAATGACGCCCTGCAAGCTGTTAAGGCTCCGATGTGGCGTTACAAGTATTTCAAGGCCAAGTAAGTCGGTCTGGTTCAAGAGACTGTGAGATTGTTTTTTAGGAGATAGATCAACAAGCACGTCCCCCGATATCAGCTTCTTTGCCTTGTAGTTCGCGCCAACACACTCTCAATGAACTTGGCAATTAAGAAGACCGACTTGCAGGTAACTGGAGATTCTTTGTTCTTGGATTGTATCACTAAGAAGCGAGGAAAGTTGTCCGGGGTGTTAAATTCCATGTTGGGCAGAAGTTTGAATATTACATCGGTGCGGGCCCTTTTTGGGGCCCGATCATTTGGAAGAGAGGATTCCGAAAATACCGTGCGACATAGTATAAAGCAGGGAACTGGGGTTCTTTCTTCTTTAACGTTACCCTGATGGTCAAAGAGGTCCCGGAGCTCCCAGCCTGATAGACAGACAGGGAGCCCATCGGGCGGAGCTTGACCAGGGCTCCGACGGCCACCGTTCACGGCTTCTAACCCTTCACCTTTAAACTTCTCGCCACGGTAGGTAACAGCTTAAGTATGGGGGGCTCGGGGTATGCGGTGTCGCCACTGACCGTCGCCAAGATTACAAAAGATGCCCCGTGCGGGGGAGAAATTATAGAGCCGCGGAAAATCATAAATTAGGTGACCAATGTATCAGCGTTCCGACTCTATCATTAACAAAATCACTGCACTATCTATAGGCTCATGGCCAAAAGACGTGGATGCCGTAGTTTTCCAAGAGACAATGTACATTTTTAAGGGTATCTTTTAGGGCTACTTGAGAGAGAGAGAGAGAGAGAGAGAGAGAGAGAGAGAGAAAGAAAATGAGAGAGCGAGAGAGAGAAAGAAAATGAGAGAGAGAGAGAGAGAGAGAGAGAGAGAGAGAGAGAGAAACGTTTACCTGAACTTTCTGAAGTGGGAATGGGTTCCCTAGTCCGGGAATCCATGAGGTGAGCAAAGAGCTCCCTGATATTATCCTTGTGTCACAGTAACCCACAAGCAGGTGTGTGCTGCCCACCAGAATCAGCCGTTCTTTGCCGTCACTTCCATTTCCACTTTTGGCCGCCCGCACTGGCTGCAGACTCAATGTTAAATGCTACAAGTGGTGCTACTCGGCCAATCGGCGCAGCGGCAGTTCGTGATCAGCTCTTCTACTTGACTCCATGGAAACGCTGACGTCACGAAAAAAACGTTCCGTTAAATCACTGTTTTTACAGCAAAGCTGTATAACTCTACCCCCCAACGGTTTCATCTCCGTGGGCAAAAACGCCAAGGCACATAGGCCTCAGACGCCGAGCGCATGCGTTAGGCTAATCAGGCATGTATACATGCAGCACAGAGCTCAGGATTCGTTAAAGGAAACCACAAAACTAGCATCGAAACCGCGTTATGGATGATAAGGCGTCAGTGAACAACGGGACCCCCTCGCCATGTGTTTGTGGTAAAGAATCTTTCAAGGCTAGGCAGGACTATATGTCCCTAATAGAGCAGTTGTTGACCAAGACGCCGAACGCAAGCGTCAGGCTAGGTAGGACCCAGCGTTTGCAGCCAGAGGAGCCGATCGTAGTGTCAGTAGACCAGATAGTAGAGTACTGCCACTAAGGCACGCGAGTCAGCAAAGGCGGCCATTTTGGCGTTTATCAGTGTTGCGAGATCGCCGCATCTACGGCGTCGCCGTTAAGTTCGACCGGGTCATTTTTTAACAAAACTACCCAAGATTCAGCCAAACGGCATCTCTGGACACACTTGTGCTGCTGAAATGCTTTTACACACGTTATCTTCGATTCGCATTGCGAACGACGTCAATCGCACGCAGACACACAGCTGGGAGGACAAGCTAAGCCTTCCAGAGTTGACCGACTAAAGCACATAGACAACAAAATGGCAGCGCCCATGAACCGTCGCAGTGTAAACAAATGTCGCGTAATTCGAAATGAACAGTAGGAGGAAAGAGTGACAATACTCTGTACCCTTACCTAGCGACACCAGTCGAGCGCAAGCGACGAGCCCGCGGAGACGACGAGAAACATTTACTACCCTCCTCCATCACCATTTGTAGTGATTTACAACAGCTTAACTGGACATCACATCGCAGCATTGCAGCGATGGCGTAGAGGTAGAACACCCGCCTCGCGTGCAGAAGGACCGTGGCTCGAATCCCGGTGCCGGACAATTCCCACCGGAATAAAAAAAAATCCGCGTATTGTTGGAATTGCACAAAGGGGCTTGGGGTGCGGCCTGACCCCGGCGACCATTGCCGGCAATGCACTCCCCCACCAGAGCGGGATTGGCCACCCTGGTGTAGTAACGGCCACAACCTCCCATGAATACGCCAATTAACCCTTGGCCCTCAGTCCCCAGCGGCTGCGAAGCAACTGACCACGGCGGCGGTCAGACCTGTGACGCAGCAGAGGGTGCTAAGAATCCCTGGATCCGGACAGGCCACCAATGGAATCTGAACCTGGCAACGTTTAACGCGCGAACCTTATCTAGAGAAGCAAGTCTCGAGGTGTTATTCGAGGGCATTAAATGGGATGTAGTAGGGCTTAGCGAGGTTAGGAGGGCAGGCGAAGCCTTTACGGTGCTGAAAAATGGACACGTCCTATGTTACCGTGGTCTAGAGGACACAAGAGAACTGGGAGTGGGATTTCTAGTCAATAAAAGCATAGCTGGCAACATAGATGAATACTATAGCATTAACGAAAGGGCAGCAGGTGTTGCAATTAGGCTCAATAAGAGCTACAAGCTCAAGGTGGTGCAGGGCTACGCGCCCACATCCAGCCACGACGACCAAGTAGTGGAACGCCTCTATGAAGATTTGGAATCGGCAATGGCTAAAGTAAAAACACAGAATACCGTAGTTATGGGGGACATCAATGCTAAAGTAGGCAAGAATCAGGCTGGAGAGAAAGCAGTTGGGAACTATGGTCTGGGCTGTAGAAATAGCAGGGGGGGCGTACTAGTTGAGTTTGCAGAACGGAATAACCTACGCATAATGAATACCTTCTTCTGTAAACGAGAGAGTCGGAAGTGGACCTGGAGGAGCCCGAATGGGGACCACAAAAATGAAATAGACCTCATATTATGCGATAACCCTGGCGTCGTGCAGGATGTGGAAGTGCTCGGAAGGGTAAGGTGTAGTGACCACCGTATGGTAAGATCTCGAATTAGGCTAGAATTGAGGAAGGACCGCAACAAGCTAGTACGAAAGAAGCCGATAAATGAGCTAACAGTAAGACGTAAAGTAGAAGCATTCAGGATCGCGCTGCAGAACCGATATTCCACCCTTAACGAGGAAGCCGAGCCTACGACAAAGGAAGCCAGCGACAACCTTACACGCATTATCACGGAGTGTGCAGTAGAAGTCGGGGGCACTATGGCTAGACAGGATACTGGTAAACTTTCACAGGAGACGAAAGATCTGATCAGGAAACGGCAAACCATGAGAATCTCTACCGCAGCTGACAGAATAGAACTAGCCGAGCTCTCGAAGTTAATCAATGAGCGTAAGACAGCTGACATACGGAAGTATAATATGGAGAGGATCGAATACGCTGTAAAGAACGAAGGTTACCTGAAAGCAGTGAAGAGACGTCTTGGCGTGGGGAAAAATCAGATGTATGCACTTAAGTATAAGCAAGGCAATGTCCTCACAAATAGAGATAAAATAGTCACAGTGGCCGAGGAGTTCTATAGGGATCTGTACAGTAGCCGGGACATACAGGATAATGCCGAACGAGACAGTAGTTCAGAGGAGATAGACATCCCACCAGTAACGACCGAAAAAGTAAGGAAGGCTTTGAAAGAAATGGAAGGGGGCAAAGCACCTGGTGAGGATCAGATAACAGCAGACCTTTTGAAGGATGGGGGAGAAATTGTACTTGAAAAACTGGCAAACCTGTATACGCAATGCCTAATGACCGCAATGGTACCGGAATCTTGGAAGAACGCGAACATGATCCTAATCCATAAGAAAGGCGACATGAAGGACTTGAAAAATTACAGGCCGATCAGCTTACTGTCAGTCGTCTACAAGGTATTTACCAAGGTAATCGCTACCCGAATCTCTGAAACCTTAGATTTCAGTCAACCTAAAGAACAAGCAGGGTTCCGTAAAGGTTATTCAACAATGGACCATATTCACACGATCAATCAGGTGATAGAGAAGTGCGCTGAGTATACTGAACCCCTATATATAGCCTTCATAGATTATGAGAAAGCATTTGACTCGGTCGAAACCCTAGCAGTAATTCAGGCATTCCGGAACCAGGGGGTAGATGAGAATTATGTAAGAATATTAGAGGATATCTACAATGGGTCTACAGCTACCATCATCCTCCATAGGGAGAGCAGTAAAATACCTATAAGGAAGGGTGTCAGACAGGGAGACACAAGCTCTCCAATGTTATTCACAGCATGCTTACAAGAAGTATTCAGATCATTGGATTGGGAACAGGGGGGGGGTAAGGGTTAAAGGGGTCCTGAAATGCCTTCCGCCGATGCATGGATGTACATGTAACCAAATAAAGCAATGTATTAGCAATCTCCTCCTGCAAGAATTTTGTTAAAGCGATGAGTATTAGCTGAGAAATCGTAAATCAAAAACCGCGAATTATCGTCGCGCCGTATTTCCTCCTCCTTTCAACTGTTTCTTCGCTGATGGCCTCCCCTCCCATGATGCTCCGCTCCTCAGCGGTGACGTACTTCCGCTATTGCGCTCCCACAGACTGCCGTCTGCTACGGGCCAGCTCTTTCGGCTTTTTCATCTCTGTAGACACCATGGACACAGGCTGGAAAAGCGAACGAATGACCTGGCCGCATGTGTGCGGCCTGGCCTTGCCCTTTCGCGGTGTACGTAGGTGCAGTTGGTATCGGCGGTGAACTCGCAGCCGCGTGGGGAGAATCGTGCGCTCGTTCCCTTTGGTGCACCGCGCACTGTTTATCCAAAAAGCGCGGTCTCAGATGTGGCCCCGCTGGTGCCGGGTGTTATTTTGCGGTGGTTGTAATTCCTACTACCGGCGGCATGTGAAAAAAGACATTTTCAACCGACACAGAACCCGTGCACAAAACGCCCCGGATCGGATCGCTTTATCAGCGGCGACGAACGTGAAGGCGAAGAGCAAACCAACGCTGCACTCGATCAGCGGGAACCCGTGTTCTGACAAGCTGCACCACAGAACAGGGAGGATTTTAGAGAAGCAAAGGTCTAGCTTTACCTGTAGTGCCAGAAAAAGCGTAGTGGCGGCGTCGTGAACTACCCAGTACGCCCGCTTGATAGCGCTGTAAACACGGCTTTGTAAACATGGCGGATGCTTTTTGCACAGGCCGCTTGAGCTCCTTAATAACATGGCTGCCCTCGCACGGCGGCCGCCGGCTCGCTGCCATGGCTCGCTGCTCCACCGCCGGACTCGACTCTCCTCCTCCCGCGCGCGAAAGGGGCGTCGAGTCCGGCCGTGGCTGCTCCTGCTGGTTCCTGGCTGGCACGCTGGTCGCGTGTTTACTTGCGCCGCGCTAGTGAAGTGATGTTACGCCAGGTGACCAGATGGCCTCGACTGGCACAGACCACAGTGAGCAGCAAGTGAGAACAAATCGTTTATTGACATCCGCAAGTTTACAGAGGCCAGGACATCGTTTCATTTCGATCGCTGCAATTGTACGTCGCTTTCATGACAACATTTTTTTTTTTCCATAACAACTCGTTCACTTGCGCTAAGATTTCGAACGAAGGGCACGAATGAGGTATTGACGGCGACAACGGTTTCGTTTGCACCGTCTTTCTAGCGGAGTGCATAACACTCACCTTCTGTTGGAAGAATCAAATATTCTGGCCTCGACAGCTGTCTTCCGATGCGGAATTTCCCACATTTGTCACTCAACAAGCACTCAATTCCCGTGTTTTGCCAGTCCTATCAACAGCGGATGGACGCAAAAGCACATAACAGCAATAACAGTCACGAAACCAGTGCTCCGCGCACATTGAAACGGTGGGCCGTTGCAGCGGTTTCAATTTGAATTGGCGGCTTTGTGGTTGCGAATTCAGAAACGAGGTGGTGCACCAGTCGGCTGTTCGTAAAAAGTTGCGCACATTTTTGCTCAACGGATGTTTGATGTAGAACTTGTTAATAATATTTTTGAATAACACATTGTAAGCGAACTGTGTGGGCTCTTTGAGTCACGGAATGAATGTTTTGTATTCTATACCAAAAGTAACCTTTCGCTTGCGTCGTCTGGTGGACTTGATGGTCGAAAACACCGCTATAGGTTGGTCACGTGGGGCGTCGATTTTTACGCCGCCTATAGGGAAACCAGGGAACGTCCAAGCTTGCGAGCCCTGGCTGCACCCGTGTGTTGCATTCAACACTCACGGGAAAGCGTTTGTTTGCACTTGTTTGGATAGTCGTAAAATGTCCAAACACTCCGGCACTCCGCTAGCAGATCAGCCAGCGAGACATTTCGGAAAACATTTGACAGATGGCGCCGTATGCATTAGTGTGTCGCTACGCAAAACTGATGAGACGCTCTACTAAAACTCCCATCGCGGTGTCACGTAGCGGGACGCAAAAATTTAGCGTTTAGCGTGTGCAAAGGCCACGAACGCTGTACTAAAACTCTATTAGCAGCAAAATAGCGTGCGTATGTGAAACCGCTTGCGTTTACAAAGCTGCACGCCGAGCGCGTACGTTTCAAACCTAGTGACATCGTTTAAATACACTGGCAAGCACAGTGTAACGTAGTTAGATATCAACCGTATGCTCAGGCGACAAGCAAGAGCTTGTTTTATGTGGGGCGGAGATTGCGCATAAAGGCCCCTTCGCACTTGCGACGAAAGCGAGTGAGAGCGGCAGGAATTCCGTCGCTTTGTCGCGCGACGATCGTTTTTGTCGAATGGTCGGGACAAATTTTGGTTGCGCGACAGAATTCCCGTCGCTTTCGCTCGCTTTCGTCGCAAGCGGGAATGGAAAGTTCTGCCGCTGCCGTCTGCTACGCAGCTCGGAAATAACCGCGCGATCTGCTCGGGCCGGATGAACGCGCACACTCCTAAGGTGGACCTTACACACTCCCGCACGGCAGCGCCCCAAGCGGCAGACGGCCGCGTACATCGCTCCCGGCGCCCGCCTGGAGCCCGCCCTCGGCACACTAGCCAGTATATTTCAGGCACTATAATGGAGGAATTCCTCCATGTGGAGGAAAGATTTTTTGCTTCCGATGAACCTAGTTCTTTGCCCCTGTGTTTTTAAATACGTGAAGTGGTTAGCACGTCGTCCTCACGCAGCTCTGTATCGTCGTAGCATCGCTGATTGTCCGAACGAAGCTTGCAGCTAAGCCAATGCAGCGACCGAAGCTGTGTGTGTGTGTGTGCATCGCCTCCTGTGTGTTGTGGACGCGTTCGTTTCGCGATGAAATGCGACATGGTACTTCTGCGGGTGGATAGTGCTTCCCATGGTCTGGATTATCTTTCTCGAACGACGTACCACTCAACCTCGCATGGGGTATGTGCAGTGTGCCTGGCTAAAAGCCTTCTCGCTTGCGCGCCAGAGTTGTGACTTGCTGCTCGTCCCCGCAAACCGGGTGTGAGGTGAGTGCCGAATTTACGACGGGCAGGAGGAGGCAACTCATCGTCTGTCAATCGCGGTTCAGACTTGCAACGCATGTTGTGACGTTGCGTTCGTTCGAAACGCATCTCTGGATTGTTTTGAAGTTGAATAAAATGTACGCGTCAAACCCGGGCATTCGGCTCAGGGCGTTCTCTGCGATTGCACCAAAGAAGTGCCACGGGACTTTCTTTATGGTACGTACTCACGTAAGATAAAATCCACGTCGTGTTATGTCCGTGTTGCATTCAATACAAACGGTTAAGCGTTTGTTTACACTTGTTTCGTTTGTCGTAAAATGTCAAAGCACTCCGGCACTCCGCTGGCAGATCAGCCGGCGAGCCGACGCTGAGCAGACGACTCATCTCTTTGCCGGAAGTGCGTGAAAAAGCCGCCCAATAGCAGGATGTCTAGCTCATGACGAACATCTGGGAATCGATGATGTAGACATGTGAAGATGGCGGCGTCCAAAAACACGAAGGAAAGGGTGAGAAAAAAGCTTTGCAACAAAAGTGTGAGCTTTCCGCTGCGCGTAAAAGAGTAATACTTGGCACAGGTGACGTTGGCGACCCAATCTAGCGATTGCGCTAGTTCATTTAGTGTGCTCAAAATGCCTTTCAGGGCCCCTTTAATGGAGAATACCTCAGTAACTTCAGATTTGCTGATGATGTTGCCTTGCTGAGTAACTCGGGGGACGAATTGCAAAGCATGCTTTCCGCACTGGGCGAACAGAGTAGAATGGTGGGCCTGAAAATTAATATGCAGAAAACTAAAGTAATGATCAATAACCTCGGGACAGCACAGCAGTTTGAGATAGGTGGCGAGGCAGTGGAAGTGGTAAGCGAATATATCTACTTAGGCCAAGTTGTGACCCCAGATCCCAACCATGAGGCAGAGATAATTAGAAGGATCAGAATGGGGTGGGGTGCATATGGCAGACATTCTCAGATAATGAATAGCAGCCTACCATTGTCGCTGAAGAAGAAAGTGTATGACAGCTGCATCTTACCGGTACTCACCTACGGGGCAGAAACTTGGAGGCTCACTAAGAGGGTTCAACGTAAATTCAGAACGACTCAGCGGGCAATGGAGCGGAAAATGATAGGTGCAACATTAAGGGACAAGAAGAGAGCGGAGTGGGTCAGAGAGCAAACTGATGTTAAAGACATATTAGCAGAAATTAAGAAGAAGAAATGGACGTGGGCAGGGCATGTAATGCGAAGGCAAGGCAACCGTTGGACATTAAGGGTAACAGAGTGGATCCCCAGAGAAGGCAAGCGTAGCAAGGGGCGGCAGAAAGTTAGATGGGCAGATGAGATCAAGAAGTTTGCGGGGATAAATTGGTCACAGTTGGCACAGAACCGAGGTAATTGTAGAATAATGGGAGAGGACTTTGCCCTGCAGTGGGCGTAGATAGGCTGGTGATGATGATGATGATGATGATGAACTGAACATCCACCTTCGCAGGAAGGGATGGGGACCAATTTCTTTAACACTGAAATCGGGGTTTCCCTGCGCTTCCAGAACTGAAACCGAAGCACATCTGGGGGGATGTTTTTTGTACCCTGCGAGGGCACCAAGAAAGACCACATAGCAATACATTCGTGTTTTATTCTGAAAGCAGCAGGAAAGCCATTGTAGGTTTGTCTTGCATCTCCTAGGGTGACAGAAAGTTGTAAGGAAACCCATTACCGTAGGTCAGACAGCGGATACGAAATGCTCCTGGAGACACAAGGCAGCTTACCAAAGTATCGACACTGGGTGGTTAAAGAGACGGACCACCGATTTTTGTCCCGTATATTTTTTGTAGCTCATATGAAAGCCAGGGTTTTATAAAGCCCGGTAACCACAAGCAATTTATAAACAAATTGGTGGAAATAAGTTTAATTTGACACCAAATTTTCTGAAATCGGAAGGGTGGCGGTTAGTAGCGTAGAAACTTGGCACTACAATAGGTGTAGAAACTACAACTACACTACAATAGGTAGCGTAGAAGCTTGGCACTACAATAGGCACTACAATAAAGCCTGCGACTCACACTTTTTTTAGCTGTGGACAAGTTTTTAGATATCGCTTTTCATATCGCATACAGACAAACGTATGTTGCTGTACTACTGTGCCATAGTTTCCAGCATTATTTTTGGGAGGACACATACGGCTCGTAGATCTAAAAACTTCGACTTAGAAAGTTCTAGGGCGTTATCAGCAAAACCATTTTTTGTTAAGGTGCTTTAAGGGATGACATTTTATTTGGGATAGAGAACATATCGATTGTATTCACTGGCGAGGCACGCATGCAGGCAACCACGCGAGTGCGCCGTTACTGGCTACGTCGGGCTCCGCAGGATGCCGGTACTTGTCCATACTAAGTACATGATGTGTGTTGGACGATCCAAACTCTACACCGCCGAACGCAAAGTAATGCCTCAAGTCCAATGGGAGTGTGATTATAACATCTCTGTTGACACCACTGTTGAGAATTGGGTTAAAGGGACACTGAAGTGATTTTTAAACAATGCGGGATTACTAGCGCAAACCGTAGCGCGGAGTCCATAGGCCATGTTTCGACCACTCTGAGTGCGTTTACGCACATTTATTTAGTAGAAAAATCAATTCGAAAATGCTGACCGCCTCTCTTCAGTCTCGCCCATTTTCTGTGTCGTTTTCGTGTGGCGTCAGGAGAAGATGAGGCTCGACTACGCAACTGCACGGCTCGCCGACCTACCGACAGTGTCAGTCGGACCAGCGTTTAGTCCGCCGGCCGCCAACGGGTCGTCTCAATTTGTTCGCTCAGTTGAAACTAAGCCACGACACGTTTGTGAATGGAAGGATGTGCGTTTCTTTAGTTTGTTAGTTTGTGCACTGTATCAAGTTCCGAGTCCGGGTCGCTCCACACAAGCGCTGCACAAGCGCACCTGCGACGCTTCGCTGACTGGTACGCTAGTAGGAAAATCTAGGGCCACTTGAAGGGGGAGAAGTCAGCGAAGCCAATAAAGGTACCAAGAAAATAAAATCAACTGAAACATTTACCGTACAGCGTGAAACTAGGAGCGGGAAGCCCTTTTTTGCGCTGGGTGAACAAGCACAGCGGTCAGCAGCACGACTACGAATCTGCGAACGCTTTTCGGTCTAAGAAATGCAATTCCTGGACGTGAGATATTGTGGAAATTTTTGGGACGCTTGCTGCACGAGCACTTGTGGGAATCGTGGAGAACCGCGACCCGCGATCCCGAGCCGGCACGCGCTTCGGGAGAGACTTGTACGGTGAAACCGGTCCGACGCTCCGCTGGTTCGTCGGCGTCCCCCGAGAGATGACACCACCAATCTGTGCTGGCTAAGGTCCCTAAAATTACTATTTTAGGGACCTTAGTGCTGGCATATGCGCGCGGGCGTGGGCGGCGCGAACGTGTGCGCACGGGAGACGGGAGAGTCTCGTCGGAGACCCGGTCGGGGCTGGTTCGGCGGAACATGGCGGCGGTGGCGGATACATGTATCTCAGGTGGGAGCTTTGTTTGTCGCGCACCGTGAGTGCCTGCCTCCCGTTCACGGTCACGACCCGGACGGCGTGATTCGTGAACACCGTTGAGCCTTGTGCTCGCATGCTTTGGGATTCCCCAAATAAATGGCTGTGCTTCGGCACTACTGTCTACTATGTTCTCGTATCGGCGAACCTCGCTGGGCTGCCGTAGGCATGGGAGCCCGCGTAGTTGAAGCGCCGGGAGCTTCACTTAAAACACTAAAACTAAATAATAGTGTAAACTGTTTATACACTATATACCTTATATTTCCAAATTCTGTAGCGCTGTACTGCCACGTCTGAGCGTATTCTCTCATGTAATAATAAAAAAAAGGTCCGTGGCCGAGTGGTCTCGAGCGCTAGGTGTGATATTTTGCAAGTCGCAAGTTCTAATCCCCGAGGGCACATTTTTTTTTGTAAGCTGATTTTTGCCGTTTTCGGCCGATGTTTTCTATACTGAGTTCACCATTTTTGGGCCGTGACGTTCACTGCTCCACGAGCGAGTTCGCAGAACGCGCGCAGACTGACACTGACGTGCTAGCGAGTTCTCGCTGGCGTGCTGTTGCTACAAGCACCGACAACGTGCGGGCAATGGGCACAGCCCAGAATCAACAGACCCTTGGCCTGTGGCGAACACGCTTTTTACGATGCAGGCATGAGTGAGGCAAGCTGGAAATATGGGGGAAAAGCGCATGGCATTTGAGCGTTTGCGGTGACGCGGAGGGCGTCCATCCACTGCGTAGGCCTCGGCTAGTGATTGCTACGATTCCAAGCCGTCCTGGAGGGTTATCTTAGGAATTTTACAGCCGACAACATGACAAAGCGCGGTATGACGATTACTGAGATATCGAGAATGCCCATAGAAGGATAACGTCCGATGCCAAGCATGTTTTTTTACAGAACCGAAACCGAAACTTGTTTGAAAGCTAATCATGGGATTCGTCCAATCACGGTGCACCTCCTCATGTCATCACAGCGTCTAGTCACAGCGTCGTCACAGCGTCTAGACCGCGCATGGTAGTTTTTCTTCTTTCGAGCTTTATAAAATAATTACCGACTTGTCAACCGTATTAACGATGAAAAGTGTGTTAATTTGAGCCAGTCTACGCAGTGCAAGCAAAAAAGGGAGCTTGGCAAATTCTCTTCAGTGTCCCTTTAAAACGGAACAGACGACGCACGCCGGTATTTTTTTAAATGCGAATGCATTTCTTGGTCGGGGGTTGTCGGGCGTTGGCAGGCGTGCGCCTAGCAACAGCTGTGGCGCGCCTAGCAACCGGAGCGCGGCGTGGTAGCTCGGGCGGGAGTAGCGGAGGGCAAGGGGAGAGGAGGAGCGCGCTCGGCGTGTGAGGGCGCTCGCATCGCGGAGCTCGGCGGAGAGAGCTGGCTTGCGGGGCGGGCTTGTTGCGCGGGTCTCTCTCTCCTCTCCGCGTACCCTCTCTCCGCTCGCTGCGCTCGGAAAAATATATATACATGCAGTGGAGCGCGCTTCTCTCTCCGTGACTGCTTTCCGCAGCGCACTCATCGGTGCACCCAATGCATTCACATTTCCGCATGATCCCCTTCGGGGAGGTGGGGGGAACTTTTTTTTTCCTTCAGCATACGGGCGCAGTGGCACAAGCCGCGCCATGTGCGTTGCGCATCTGCCATGTCCGTGGCCATTTCCAACGTTGCCAAGCGAAGAAATTGACACCTAACTTTCCAATGAATACGACAAAAATCGGTTGTCTGTCCCTTTAACAAGGGCGTGACGGCTGCATTTGAATTATCGCAAGACGTTTTTGAAATGACGTTCATGTTCTAGTAGTGGAACTGCATATGATTGAGTGCCATCCGTATACCTGGCGTTGCTCAAAACTAGGCGAGGCAAAGAGGAGAGGAGGAAAACGTACACCCAAGAAGTGCGAGGGGAAGTGGCCAGGAGGCAAGGAACCCACAGCAGGTAGTATGGGGAGTGCGCGCTTGAGGAAGCAAACGCTTCACACGTGGTCGGAATCAAACCTGGGTCCCTCGCGTTGTGAAACCGGCGTCCGTTCGATGGCGCTGTCATCGCTATCGCCACTCTCCGCATTTCTTTTCGGTTCGTAGCGCGGGCGTTGGATTCGGGGTGAGTACAAGCGGACTTTGGCTTCGAACTTTAGAGTTTGTGTTTTTCACCTTAGGAGGATGGATTGTGGACTTTGATTTGACTCACATTTGCTAAGAGAAAGCTCCGCTTCTTAGCCATATTTGTCCTAAAAAAGGGCGTTGTTTTTAACATCGCAGCTGCCTAATCTTGAGTTCCATCTTCGCTTGGCGTAGCTAAAATCCCGGCGCAGCAAAGAAGAGAGGAGGAGAATGCTCGGCCCATAAGCGCGAGGGGAAGTGGCGAGGAGGCAAGGATCCGACTAGAACCACTAGATCAGGTTTCACAGTGTCGGCACTCTTTTCTGTCATTGTTGTGTGTCGTCGACAGCAACGATTGGTTGAACCTCGTCACCTGACATTCGTTTACCCCCGGAAGACCCATTGGCGCTGACATTTTGGTGCCTCTGTGTTGCCGCGCGCGCGCTCTTCGATAAGTCGTAATTTTCGGAGCGCAGTGCGCCTGTATGACACGTTGAGAGTGGGTTTGTAAGCCCCCAGACAGAGTAGCAATGCCGTGATGCTCTTTACTGGGCTGTTTCAACCGGCGAGAAGGTGCAAAACGCCTGCATCACTTTCCGTTGGGAAAGAACGACAGTGGCCTAGCGGAACCTATAGCCACTTAAAAAGCGTAGCTACATTAGTGGCTCTAGCCCAACTTAGAGCCACTTGAATATAAAATAAAGATGTGCATTTTCCTCCTTCGCGCTAGAAATAATGAATCCATGCACACCTGCATCGACCAGTCGTTACTTTTTAACGCCAACAACACCCGCTTTTCAGAACACAATAACCTAATTCTACCAAAAATTCGCTCTAACTACGGCAAACAAACTGCCGTATTCGCCGCCATTTCAATGTGGAATGAACAACCGACCCCCCTCAAATGAATTTACTCTCTCAATTTTTTCCGAAACCAATTAAAAAGGTTTCTATTATCTACCTTGGCCTAATGTATAAACGTGTTTTTGTTGTAGCGCCATTTTTTTTCTGTGCTTCTGTTCTTCCGTCTAATCGTTTTTACAACAATTTTTATGTGCATATGTTTGTATTGCTACAAATGAATGTATATATGTGTGCGTATGTATGTATATACATATATGCATTGCTTTCTGCCTGTTTTTGCTCATTTTTGTTTGATGTGTTTTTTACTTGTTGCCTACTCTACGCTGTTCCGTTGTGCACTTTGTCACAGGAGGTCCCCCCGACAGTTTTTTAACTACGGGACCTCCTCGGTATTACTATTTGTACGCTCTTTTAAAACGTGGAAATAAAATAAACTTCAAACTTCAAATAAGCTACGCTAGCGTAACCGAGCCTGACCATATTGCACCGGTGCGCTGTTTCTAAAGCTTAGAAAAGTAAACATAACTGTCATGGATGCCAAACGGCGCCTGGACCGATTCCGGACGTCAATGTCACTCGCAATAGGGCGCATAACGCTGGCCACCATGGCGTCAGGTACCAAAATGGCTGACAGGGTGCGTCAGTGTCGTTACTCTTAAAGGAGCCATGAAGAGAAACTGCAAGTTGGTTTTATTCGAAAGATTTCGTGTTTTATAGTGCCCCCAGCGCTTGTCCGGATACAAACGGTGCTTTATTCACTGAGAAATTAAACAATTTAGGTTAAAATTTTGATTTTCCCGCTCAATCGTGCGTTTTCATGGTCCCAAGTGACATCACGGGAACCGACCGCTCTGCAGCCTAGAGTACCTTCATTCACGCATCCGCCGTACAGGGTAGAGACACGTAACGCTGGCGCCGCCATGTTCGGTTGCTCGCTCGCCGCCGAAGCAAGTCATTGTGTCAAAACCGCGCTAAAACTATCGCCGCAACGCGGTTTACTGAAGAAGTTTGAATCATATTGTCTGTTTCGCGTTGCTAGGTCTCGTGGGAAACGAAAAGAATAACGCGTTGAGCCCGTTGGCCCAATTGCGGCGGCACGGGACCGTTCAAAGGTTGTCTCCACCCTGTACAGCGGTGTTGGTTTGTTCCCGCGTTTCTTTACGTTCCGTAACCTAGATGGCGCCACCATACCGTGGCAAGCGTTTGGTTTGTTTTTTCCCGCATTTAAACCTGGCTTGTTTTTGTTCTGGGAGAAAATATTCGTTCCCTGAAACAGTGCTCGCTCGACAAATGGGGTCACGTAAGACACCGTTGCTTGCGTCAATCGGCCAGTGTCGTCTGAGACAACGCCAAGCCCCGTAGTGCTGTGCAGCTAAACCAAAGCATGCTGTGCGCAGTACGAACAGCAGAACGCATCAGTACTTCTATGTTTACATGTGCTTTCGTAACTTCCACTGTTTGTCCCATCATTCTTATTGCTTTGTAAAGAATGTGCCCTAAATTTAAGCGCAAATCGCTCGTTCGTCTAGTTTGTAAGCTCTACCTAATTTGCGTCTGCTTCTGCCAGCCTCCGCCAATCGCAGAGCTTAGCCCATGTGACATCACAGGTTCTGTTGCGGGAAATGAGCTGGTGGGTCGCATGACCATTCCCGTTTTTCCTAATTATGTAGCTTATTTGAGCGAAGTTTACGTTAAAAGTGGTGTCAGTATGATTCTAACGAGACAATCTTTTGAATGAACCAAACTTGTGTTTTCTCTTCATGGCTCCTTTAAGCGTAGCTTATTCAGTGGCTCTAGGTGGCACTTGAGTCAGATCTACCGATAAGTTGAGCAGACCTCAGAAAACCCGAGTTAAAGCTAGTAAAGACCACCAGCTCCGCGGTTTCCTCACTGTACACATCTCAATTGCCAAGATGGCCGGATTTTAGATGCGACTGCATCTCATTCACTCGCCTTGTCCATGCAGCGTCGTCGGCGTTGTTGTCGTCCGCCCCTGCCCCCTTATCCTCGCCGCGCGAGCTGCGCTCTCCGCCGCTCACCCCCTCTCCTCTCCGACGCCCCTCTCTCGCGAGGGGCATTGGATTGGATTCGAATGGATTGGCTTGGCTTGGATTGTATTTGGATTGGCTTGGATTGGATTAAAGTGAATTTTGTTGGATTGTGTTGCGTCATAGCCGCGGCAGACACACTGGCGCCGGCGCATGTGCAGTACTCTCTCTTCCGCCGTCTCCTCTCCTTCGGGCGCGCTGCGCATATAACCGGTGTGCCGCTCTCCGGCGGCCTTTCGGTCGCTCTCCGCTTGCGCTTGAACCCCCCTCAGCGTCGCATCACACCAGGATTCCCGCGAGGGGAGGTGGGCGTAATTTTAAATGCAGAGCATTTCTTTAACTCACGATGTCACCCGGCGTTGTCGGCGTGCCTCGGCGTCCGCAACAGCCGTTCCAGGTGCGCCCTCTCCCCCACTCCTCCTCTCCCGCATCATGCTACCCTCCTCGCTCTCAACAACAGGTCCGCACCCCTCCCCCTACACTATATAAAAAAATAATACTTACCGGCGCCTGGTTTCGATCCCACGACCCTGCGGGCGGAACGCAAGGTACATGGTGCTCTACCCACTGCGCCACAAAGCCGACACAGAATGGAAGGCTACGAACGCGCCTTATATCCTTGACTCATTCAAACTATGTCAAGAAGCTGCTGATGCAACGCATTCACTACCACCAACTCCCCAAACACTAAACGTTAAATACACCCACCCCCCATGCGACGCATTTACTCGAGTCCCCCTCGCGAGGAGATGGGCCCTTTTTGTCTTCCTTCGAATTAGGGCACACTGCATACGGTGCATGTACAAGCAATATTCATATGAAACGAGCATAACCACAATAACACAATAACGCAACGCCCTTCATTCTTAGTCAGTTGAAGTGAACAAGTATAACGAGATTAGTCGTGGTGAAGAAACTTGGTGGCGTACGTACGTACGAATTTCTGCTGGAGTGAGACGTGCGTGACTTCTTGTGCTGAACAGGCATTTGCTGCAGCCGAAGTACATCGTAATGGTCTTTCTGCGTTGCCCCTTCCGGTTTATCTGCGAACCGCGCGAGGATGCGCGGAATGGGCGGGACTATGAAGTTGCGATTTTCGCGCATCCTAACACCCTCACTAGGCCGCGGCGGCGTCAGGCCCACCGCGAAGGGGAAGCCGATTTATTGGGAACCACGCGAGGGAGCTTTTATCGCTCATCTTCACGAATTCGCTGCGTTGTTAGCACTGCTGGGCGTCATCGGCACTCCCTCTTCGCGTTCGCAGACAGGAGGCGGGGCTGCCGTGCCGGGCCTACCGCGGGGAACGCCCCCAACTGCACGCGCTTCGAAAACCCAAAAAGCGCCCTCTACGGTCGGAGAAGATAAACGCCCTGTCGCGGGCAGTCATACGTTGGAACATGAGCGATGTGCCGAGATGGCTGCTGGAGACGAACGATGGGAAATAAGCGGGGGGTCGGAACTCCATTAGTGGACGTCATTCGCGCATCCCATTCTCACCTTCGGGAAACAGGAGGGGCCACGCTTACCGGCAGTCAGGGGCCTCTTACCGCTATCTCCGAATCGGCGAACAGGGGCGCAAACTGGACGGTACGTACTGCGTTTTTCGAACGAAACTCATTTGGGAAAGCCGTGCTGCTTTATACGAGCTGCACGAATCCATACTCCTGAGCAGGTTGTGGCGTTCGCTGCAGGCAACTTGTCGTCGCCGCGACAGATGATGATGCATTCCGCACATCCTATGACCTTCTGACGGATGAAGCTGTCATGCGAAGTAGGTGACCGGCCTAGAGAAGACGAGGCGTTACATTATACATGAGTACGAAGACGCGAGTTTGGTGTCATTCGGATCGCGTGAGCAGGCCTGCTTTCCCTGAGGAATTGAAAATGGGCGTTCGCATTCCCAGCTGATGATCCGCCGGAGGGCGCGTTTCGGATCTAAGTGCTTTGGAGCGGGCGTACAAGGATCCGAAATCATTGGCTTCGAAGTTTATGCCCCGTGGTCATGGCGCCACCGTAAGACCCACGTTTGGACCTTGTAGCGACAACAGCGCGAAGGAGACAAACACTAAGAAGGCAGTAGCGGTCCCAGAGATTGGTTTTAGGGGGGGGCGAATTTTTTTTTTTTTTTGGGGGGGGGGGGGAGCGATTTGATTTTTTTTTTTTTTGTGGGGGCGAATAAGAACCGCTTCTCTCCTTGCGCCAGTTCTGCGGAGGAGGTGACAACAATGCCGGCGTGTGCGCGTATGTGGTGTAACCCGCTTGCGCACAAATCACTTAGCGACACAGTGGTTTTTGACTCCCCGTAGGCGGTGCAACGGCTGACTCGAGCCCGCATTGCTGACGGTCGCAACACGTTTGCGACCTCGCACAAGTGGGATTTAACCTCGCGCAAGTGGAATGCTTCGAAAAAAAAAAAGAAGCTGAGGACCTCTTTGGGGGGGGCGATCGCCCCCTCCGCCCCCCCCTTGGGACCGCCACTGTAAGAAGGAGGGAAGACACAAACACGCTGTTGACTCACAACAGAATTTCATTACACGAAACAGCCGCACGATGCTTGTACATCAGAGGAAAAATATCCAACAAAAAATTTGTACGTGACATTCTGTTTACGTCTTAAAACAGAGGCCGGAAACCTTTCGAGCCGGAGGGCCAAGTTGCATGAAGCCCATACAGACGAGGGGGGCTTTGCAGGCAAAAAGGAAAAATTCGGCGAATTCGCCAATAGTGCACAAAACTGGAATATAAATAATGTTTATTTCCAGCACGCACATCACAAGGTTGCAAAGGAAAGGAAGTGAACACGCTATCTCGCTAAGTGTGAATACGCATCCGCAGCATGAAACTGAAATACGCATGCACAGCATGGGACCCATTTTTTTTAAAAATGATAGTCATAAACTAGAAATGGTACAAAGGAAAGCTGTCCGATTTATTTAGAACTCTTATAGGAGCAGTACATCGCCTTCACTTCTTATGAATAACAACAATATAATGACATTGGAAAAGATGAGGAAGATTGCGCGGCTCAAGTTTTTCTTTTCACTTATCTCACATCAAATCAATATTAAGCCGGAATTTTACATACAGCCCCGTTGACCTCGCCGTACTAGATACACCCAAAAGCACATTTTAACACCGATTTTCTCCCCCCCCCCCCCCCCCCCCCCCCCCGCTCAACCGATAAATGGAATGTGTTGCCGGCGGAAGTGTTTTCTCCACGGGATGTTTCCCATTTTGAAAAGCTTCTCATTACACTGCTTTAGCATTTACGCCCTGCTGCTGTCACTGGTATACGCTTTTTCTGTCAAGACATGTTCTCTTGTTCTTGTTTTTCTCTTGTTTTTTTTCTCAGGTTTGATTACCATTTGTAAATATGTATTACCCATTTCATTGAATGGTTTGTTTTGATTACTCTGTGTACTTACCCACCTGCTTGGTCTACGGACTGCAGTAACTAATAAATAAAATAAATAAATAGGGACAATGAGACTGGAAGCGGTCTTTCTTTGTTCCTACCTAACCCCATGTAACGTCAAAACTACCATGTCGGCCTTCACATATAGAAGTAGCAAGAGGAGGAGGAGGAGGAGGTGGAGAGGGGGTTCTCGCTTCGTTCCGGCGGCCGCGGGTGGCCGACCCCTGTGTTAAAGTGACACCGATGTGAATTGGTAAACTTCTGTTTGCGTTATCATTGCGTAGATGGGCTCAAATAAACAGACTTTTCCTTTGTTATTCGTTCGAAAAGCAGTATTTAATTGATACAGCCTGAAAGAAAGGAAAAAAATTGGCCGCGTATCTGCTCCTTTCGTTGCAAATTTCGTCAAAAGACGATAGTCTTTATCGACTTTTGCCAAGTAGATGCCTCCCTTTGCTTTACCGCTCACCTCTCATGTTGTTCCTCTTGCGTCGCGCTCCTCCCAAGGTAAAGAACCCAAAGGTTTGCTTAAATCATTTTAAATTTCCCGCGTTCCACTGCTCCAAACCGGGTGTCTCGATGCCAACGCTGCCGTACGGCGAAGACGCGCGTGAATGGACGCGCCCTACTTCAACGTTTCTAGAACCGCGTTTCCCTACTCCACGTGCGTTGCAAGCAGAACGTGGAACCTATCTAGTGGAACCTTTCGTAACTGTTGCCACCTGATTTTTTCAAATGCCGCCTGGAGCTATATGGCGCGGGCGACAGCAGGCGATGGCGGAGGGATATTTTTTAAAGACAATAGTCATTCTTGGGCTACTTAAACCCCAAAATTTTGGTCTGTTTGTATGTCTGTCTGTCTGTCTGTCCGTCCGTCTGTCTGTCTGTGACTCGATTCAGCCACCCGGCCAAAGTAAAACAACGCCTGCGCAATAGTCTTATATATTCTCAGCTAAATGTGCCCGTCTAATTCCGGTGTAATGTTCATACTTGGCAATATTGTTGAAGAACAACAAGAGATTACGCATATATAAGACACCAAATTAATACAGAAGTGAGATTTGCAGCGTTCCTTTATAAAAAATCGTACATGTTTGATTTTGGCGAAATTAAATACTTCATCAACTGAAGAAAAAAATATCCCTCCGCCACCGCCTGCTGTCGCCTGCGCCATATAGCTTCAGGCGGCATTTGAAAAAATCAAGTGGCAACAGTTACGAAAGGTTACACTAGATAGGTTCCACGTTCTGCTTGCAACGCACGTGGAGTAGGGAAACGCGGTTGTATAAACGTTGAAGTAGGGCGCCTCGATTAACGCGCGTCTTCGCCGTACGGCAGCGTTGGCATCGAGACACCCGGTTTGGAGCAGTGGAACGCGGGAAATTTAAAATGATTTAAGCAAACCTTTGGTGTCTTTACCTTGGGAGGAGCGCAACGCAAGAGGAACAACATGAGAGGTGAGCGGGAAAGCGAAGGGAGGCATTTATAAGGCAAAAGTCGATAAAGACTATCGTCTTTTGACGACATTTGCAACGAAAGTAGCAGATACGCGGTCAATTTTTCCTTCAGTTGATGAAGTATTTAATTTCGCCAAAATCAAACATGTACGATTTTTTATAAAGGAACGGTGCAAATATCACTTCTGTATTAATTGGTTGTCTTATATATGCGTAATGTCTTGTTGTTCTTCAACAATATTGACAAGTATGACCATTACACCGGAATTAGACGGGCACATTTAGCTGTGACTATATAAGACTATTGCGCAGGCATTGTTTTACTTTGGCCAGGTGGCTGAATCGAGTCACAGACAGACAGACGGACAGACAGACAGACAGACAGACAGACATACAGACAGACCAAAATTTCTGGGTTTAAGTGGCCCAAGAAGGACTATCGTCTTAAAAATACCATGCGACATTTGCGGCAGCCGCAATAACTACAGCAGGGACGTGAAATGACGCGTGTTCGTGTTGGGGAGTGATTGAACGGTGCTCAAGAGCTTCAAATTCATGCGCACGCAGTTGCGTTCGGGTAAATGTTGTTTTTGTTTTCTTAAGAAAAAAACTTTCGTTCTAGTGGCAACAAGTATATGTGTCGGAGTGCAGTTGTGGTTTACTTTTGGAGAGCTGTCAAAAATTACGCCCGCCTCCCCTCGCGGGAACCCTGGTGTGATGCGACGCTGAAGGGGGTAGAGAGAGTGTTCGCTCTCACCTGGGCACGAGCCGGCGCCAGTGCGTCTGCCGCGGCTATGATGCAACACAATCCAACACAATCCACTTTAATCCAATCCAATCCAAATCCAATCCAAGCCAAGCCAAGCCAATCCAATCGAATCCAATCCAATGCCCCTCGCGAGAGAGGGTTCGCTATCGGAGAGGAGAGGGGGAGAGTGGAGGAGAGACGCAGCTGTGCGGACGCCGACGACGACGACGGACGCACGCAGGAAGGACAGGGCCGCCGAGAAGAGATGCACCCGCCGCTGTGGCTCAGTGGCTAAGGCGTTGCGCTGCTGAGCACGAGGTCGCGGGTTCGATTCACTGCCGCGGAGGCCGCTTTTCTGATGGAGGAGAAAAGCAAAAACGCCCGTGTGTACGAGATTTCGGCGCACGTCAAAGATCCCCAGGTGGTCAAAATTAATCCGGAGCCCTCCACTACGGCGCGCCTCATCGCCTGCGTTGCGTCGGCGCGTTAAACCCTACAATCAATCAATCAATCGACAAGAGATGCTCCGAGCGTCGCATCTATAAGTTACGGTTTCGGTTCCGTGCAAGGAAGCGCTTGGCGTCCGACGTTATCGTCATTCCGCATTGTTGATATCTCAGCAATCGGCGCACCACGCTTCTTCCATCTTGTCGGCTGTAGAATGGGTTAGATAAGCCTGCAAGCACCGCTTAGAATCGTAATGTTCCCTGCGTGCGCAGTGACTGGAAGCCTTCTGCGTCATCGGAGACGCTCATCTGCGAAGCGTTTCGCACTCACCTTCGGAGCTTGTCTGGCTCTACCCTGGGTCGTAGGAGTCGCTTATGCACCAGGCGGACAACCCATTCTGGATAACCGGCTCTCTTCAGTCTTGTTAGTTGAGCACAAAAGCTCGATTCCACGCAAACAAAGCAAGACATGGCCGAACTGAAGCTGTTTGTTGCGATAACCTTTCAGCAATTGGGGAGTGTGCTAACGTGCTGTTAAATAAATGCTTCGATCAACATGTACAGTTGCCCAGGGAACCATGTTGTGGTTGTGTATCTAAATACTCTAGCTTTCACGCTGAATCTGCAATGTGATGTTGGGCAAGAGTGATTACTTTTGGTTATCTTAAGGATGCCTAACATTTCGCTGAATTACTTATGGGGTGAAGATTGAGTAACCATCTACGCGTCCAAAAACATTGATGAAATATATAATTTTTTTTTTCAAAATGATGGCCAGTTTGGACTGAGCGCTCGTGTCGTGTTCTTCGCCTGGCCTCGTCCGAGTTGGGCTGTTGAATCAGAAACGACGCTCGCTCGTCAGTAGCGGCTCACTCACTCACTCACTCGTAACGAGGAAGCATGAAATAACAGAACGAATTCCGTGCACTACGAATTGGTTTTATTAGGCCAATTTCTTATGAACATCACATTTGTTTTCCGAGCGGACCGGATATGCACACACAGTTCATGAAAGCAGCAGCCTGCCTACACATCGCTACCAAGTATAAATAATTACAGCCGACTCCCTTTAATACGAAGTCCGCGGGGACTGCAAAACACTTCGAAGTAACCGAACTTACCAATAAACAAAAACAAAAAGAACTGCATTTTAAATGCAGAGCATTTCAGTAACTCACGATGTCACCCGCGTTGGCGTCCTTAGTCCGCGTCCGCATCGCTCCCCCTACACTATATAAATACTTGCCGGCGCCAGGTTTCGATCCTACGACTCTGCGGGCGGAACGCAAGGTGCACGGTACTCTACCAACTGAGCCACTTTTTTTTCCCCTTTATTACCAGTCATCAACACACACTTACAACACAAAAATAACCACACTGCATTTGCTACAACAAACACCGACATTAACATACCAGCCGTGCTTCCGGCTAGGCTTTGCCATTTAATCATCACTTTAGAGAAATTAACGGCTCTAAAAAATCCAACCAATCTGGTACTGGCTGCTGGACTCTCAGCCCCTCAACGAACTGCGTGACACTCTCCCGCAGAAACTGCAGGGCCGGTCGGGCATCCACGTCGCCATGGAGCCACGCCATGCGCGCCCTCCATATAATGTGAAGGCCCAGCAGCATTATTAAATCGTAGGGGACTCCTTCGTTATTCCTTCGTTATTCTCTGTGGGTAAATGCCGTATACCATGCGGGGTAAGTGGGAAGTCTTTGTGTAAAGTTCGCTGCATAACATCCCAAAAGTGAACCGCCATCCAGCAGTTTATAAAAACGTGATCTATGTTATCCGGTTGTTTACAAATTGTACAGTCAGTACCCCACGGTGTATCTAACCCTTTTTTCTTTTAACCATGTTTGCACAGTAAGTGTCCCCGAATGAAGTTTGAAAAAAAAAGGACTTCACCCCCGGTTTTACAGCCATACGCTTAACTCTGTTCAGTACATCCTGCCCTGGGCCTTCTTTGTACAGTTCTCTATATATCGTGGTATCGGGAACAGACTGTCGCAAACATCTTTATATAATTTTCTACGTGACACTGTACTCAAATATTCCATCGAAAAACGAGTTGACAGAAACCTGAGTGACATGACAACTTCTTTAAAATATCCTGAAATCCTTCCCTGTATGTGCAAACTTGGATACGACAAATTCCGGCAGTGCTTCCGCACCTGGCAAACCGTTCGCAAAAAAGAATCGCTTGTATCGCGAAGAAAAAGAAATCTATTCACCAATTGGCGGACAAACAGGTGCGACAACCCAAGCCCGCCCTCCTTGACGCGTCGAAAAAGGTTATCTCTACTGCACCTTTCCCATGTAGATGACCAGATAAACACAGCAAATGCACGATGCATTTTCTGTACATTCAAACGCGAGCAGTGCAACACTTGCATAACGTACCACACTTTGGCAATAAAAAATAAATTACAAACAGTCGCTTTAGCAAACATTGAAAGAAAAACCCCTTTCCACTTTTCTGCCCTGTCGCGTATGTCCTGCGTCCGGGCACGCCAATACGGTTCGCTGTCCTGGTAGCACTCCAGTGGCGTCCCTAGATACTTAACGGGACTGGTTTCCCAGCTCACGTTGACAAAAAAATCCGGTGTCAAAGACCAGTCCCCATGCCAGAATCCCAAACATTTCCCCCAGTTTACCCCACTACCTGTGATTGACCCAAAACGTTTAACAATGTCCACCGCTTTTGTAACACTATCCTTGGTCGTACAGAAAAGAGCAATGTCGTCTGCGTAGGCCAGAAGTTTTACCTCTGCCTCACATAGCTTAAACCCGCGAATGTGTTCACTTTCAATTATATTTAAGCAGAGCGTTTCGATATACAGGCAGAAAAGAAGTGGGCTCAGAGGGCAGCCCTGGCGCACCGACCGTTCCACGCTAATGGGGGCCCCCAGCATCTTGTTTACAATTAATCTCGTGGTGCACTTTCGGTACGCCAGAGCCACCCCCTCCTTGATGACTGTTCCAACGTTCACATGATCTAAAATCAGCATCAATAATTCATGGGACACACAGTCAAACGCCTTCTCCAAATCAAGCTGGAGAACAGCCACGCGAGCTCGGGCAGCGTCGCAGCATTCCAGCACACATCTCGCCTTGTGTGTGTTTGAAAAAATAGTGCGTCCTTTTATGCCACACGTCTGGTGTGGCCCTACAATCTGCTTGATGACTGTTTGAATTCTTTGTGCAAGCACCTTCATAAAAATTTTGTAATCGACATTTGTCAAGGATATAGGGCGATATGCTGTAACATGTTTAAGTTTGTCCGTGTCCTCTGTTTTAGGTATGAGTATCGTGTGCGCTTCTCCGTAAGAGGGTGGCAATGCCTTTACTTCGAAGGCCTCGTTAAATAGTGCTGCCAAAAGTGGCGATAAATCGTTTTTGAAGACCTTGTAAAAGGCTGCAGTTAATCCGTCTGGACCCGGTGACTTTCCGTTGTTCAAACTATCGATCGCACATTCAACTTCAGCTACTGCAATAGGCTGGCTTAAACTTCCTTGGTAGTCTTCATCAATCCTTGGGAAAGCACTGATAAACTCGGTTTTAAAGGCCTCCACCTCAGCCCTGCGGAAGGCAAACAAATCTTTGTAGTAGTGATGAAAAGCCCGTTCAATCTCCTGCTGATCACCCGTCACCCGTCCTTCCCACTCTATCTCCCTTATATGATTACGTCGAGCGTTCGCCCGTTCTATACCCAGCGCACGCTTGGTAGGGGCCTCTCCACCTGCTAATCGGTCCACTCTCGCTCTCACGAGGGCTCCCCGGTAGCGTTCATCGTCAAGCGCCTCAAGTTTGTGTTTCATTTTTCTGATATCCTCACTAAACACCCCAGGCGCATTGCACTCTTCACGGATAAGTTTTTCTAGGTTTGACCTTAGTGTCTTTTCTATAATTTTCTGTTCGTATCGTACGACAGTGGACCTCTCAATGGCCCTCATTTTTACCTCCTGTTTACACCACTCCCACTGTTCACCGATTTTATCCCCTTCTATTTTCCGAATCAAACCACTCACTTTTTTAAAAAAGATTTTATCCGTAAGTAACTTATCATTCAATTTCCATAGCTCCCACGTGAAAGTATTGGTCCGTTTCTTGTATCCTAGATTACACACCACCAGGCAGTGATCTGAAAATGATACAGGCTTTACTTCGTACCCTTCACATTTTTCAATTAAATCACACGATACATACACTCTATCCAGTCTAGCGTGACTGACTCCTTGAAAATGTGTAAATTGCACCTCCCGTCCTCCCTCTAGACATTCGCCCACATCCACTAACCCAATAGTATTTATTATTTCCTGCAGCACAGCCGTGCTCTCGTCACGAAATGGCCGATTACTAATCTTATCTCGCGTGGATAAGACGCAATTAAAATCCCCTAGTACGACAAGACGCTTGTCTGTCAACAGATGCGGCCTAATGTTATTATAAAATTCAGCCCTTTCTCTAACTTCATTCGGCGCGTACAAGCACACTATTCGCCACTCTTCACCACTCAATACCACATCGCATAAAACGAGTCGCCCTGACAAGCCAGAGCACACCTCTCGCACTCCAAGCTCCGGCAACTTTTTCACCAATAACATGCAGCCAGCAGAAAAGCCAACTGCGTGGCTGACGCACACATAATACCGCGACGTGAAACGTTGCACCATGCCCCCGGTCTCCTCCACCCCCTCTACCTTTGTCTCCTGAACCGCTAAGACGTCTACGTCTAGATCTGTTAGCAGGGGGTGCACCTGACTCTGCCGTCTTTTACTCGAAAGACCACGGACGTTTAGGGTAGCTAGGTTCAGAGAAGACATTTCCCCGTGAAGAAATGGAAACCGGGGGCATAATATTCACCGCTCACATCCAGCGCGTCGCTAAGCGACGCGTTTGGTCTCCGGGTCGTCGAGCTGTTTTTGAGACGCTCCCGACGCCTCTACACTCCTGCGTTCCACCGCGACGCTTGGCTTAAGCGGCGTCGTCGAGCGGCGTCCCGGCGTCGTCTTCATCGGCGGCTCGTCGGCCTGAACTGCAGGGTCGCTGACGCCACCCTCGGCAACGTCGATGTGACACCGTTTGGCGACCGGGTACCCGAGCACGTCCATGGCGTCGGGGGCGTAGTTGACCGTTGCCTGAGCGTCCGTTCGGGTGCCCCCGTCTTTCGACAGGTCATCCGTGGGAGCCGGAGCTTGCTCCGGCACGTCGTTGTCTCCTCCCCCTGCTGCCGCTATGGCCTCGCAAGCGTTCGTTGACGTGGTGGCCTCTTCCTCCGTCTTTTCCTGATCCCCCGTGCCCTTGGCTGCTTCCTCGGCCTCCTCGGCATCCGTGAGGTGTTCGGACTCATCGTCGTGACCAGGTGGCCCAACAGCGCTCGCGTACGACCTCGTGCACTGGGCCTCAGCATGGCCAAAGCGTCGACACAGGGAACACCGAGGCACCTTGCACTCCCGTCTCACGTGCCCTTCATTGTTGCAGCGAAGGCACTTCATGGGCCGGCCGGGCACAACGACGAGAGCCAGTTCTCCGGCAACACGAATTTGGTGAGGTAGGTCACCGATCTTGACTCCCGACTTGAGCTTGAGAAGCACAGTCCTCGTAGTAGAAGTCTTTTCGTTCACGCCGGCGACCCGCCAGCGTTCCCTCGTAACCTCGCTGACTCTGCCGTAGGGCACGAACGCTGAACGGATGTCCTCGTCTGCCACCCCGTGCAAAAGCCAGTGGAGCTTCAGCTTCACCTCCTGATTCTGTGGGTCGATGACGAGGCATCAACGCCCCTTCACCTGCAGCTCCGTCGTGGTCAGCATTTTCTTTGTCGCTTCTGCACTCCTAAAAGTCACAGCCCAAACATGATTGATTTGATAGGCACCCAAGGAAATTACCTCGGGCGGTGCACCAAGTTGGGCCAGAGCGTCCCTGAAGTCTTCGACTCGGTACGGTCGTCCCTTTACGTCGGCGTGAAGAAACACGGTGTTGAGCACAATGCGTCCGGTAGGCAGCGTCGGCAAGATAATCTGAAAATCCTGGTTTTCTTTTCCTTCGGTCCTGTTTCCGCGGTCGGCGTCGACCGCTGTTGCCGCTCGAAACGAGCTCATGATTTCACGACCGTTCGCCTCGGTGACCGGAAGTGGAATGTCAACTGAGCCACAAAGCCGAAACAGAACGGAAGGTTACGAACGTGCCTTATATCCTTGACTCATTCAACCGTCGGCCAGAGGTGCGCCCTCTCCCCCGCGTCCTCCTCGCCTTCTCTCCGCTCGCAACGCCCTCTCTCGCCGCGTTCGGTTCGGGCGCACAACAGGTGGGGAGGTGCGCAACACCCTCTCTCGCCGCGTTAGGTTCGCGCGCAAGAACAGGTGGGGCGCTCGCATCGCGCTCTCTCGCCGCGGTCGGTTCGCACTTAAACCACATATGTCGTTCGCGCGCGCTGCGGTCGCTAACATCTGTGGAGTGATCGTGACGTCAGCATCACGCGTTCGCGTGGTGGCGATTTCGGCGCTATAACACTCTCTCGCGAGGGGCATTGGATTGGATTCGATTGGATTGGCTTGGATTGGCTTGGATTTAGATTGGATTAAAGTGGATTAAAGTGGATTCTGTTGGATTGTGTTGCGTCATAGCCGCGCCACGTTGCGTCATAGCCGCTCCACCTTGCGTCATAGCCGCGGCAGGGGGTTCACGGCACGTTTCACCATCGACTTCATCGACAATGTCTACGCTGGAAGACAACAATTACAACAACAACAACCAATACGTAATCCATACGACTTGCAGGCGCGCCCCCCCGCAGAAATTCTCTTTATTTGATCGTGCCCCTCGCGAGGGGGATGTTTTCTTCTCCATAAAGCAAGGCCATGTCTTTCAGCTTGGAATATTGTACTGTCCTTATAACCAGAAACGTATTAGGCTTGATTCATTGTTTGTTTATTAGTTCGCATCGTGCTTCTCCTGTTAATTTTGTTCAGAATCTTGTTTTCAGAGTCATAAATTTGTTCAGCCGGGACAGTTCAGACTTATCGCTAAAATCGAAGCCTGAAGCGTCCAACAGATAAACTGCTCAACGGCGCTGTGGACATCGAATAATGTTCAGGTCCTCAAAAGAAAGAAATGCATTCACTGGCGAAGTATCTCAACTGGCCCGCCGCATTATCAATTGTGCTGCCTCAGTTGCGGTAGCGCTGACAGAACACGGCACTTTTATGGCGCTTCAAATTTATGAATTTTATCGAGAAATTACGGTCACATCGATGCTTGTTATTGAGAAATAACTTCCAATTAACCGATATTGATTGATTCTGGGGTTTAACGCGCGACGCAACGCCGGCGATGAGGCGCGCCGTAGTGGAGGGCTCCGGATTAATTTTGACCACCTGGTGATCTTTAACGTGCGCCGAAATGCTTTTCGCCTCCATCAGAAAAGCGGCCGCCGCGGCCGGGAATCGAACCCGCGACCTCGTGCTCAGCAGCGCAACGCCTTAGCCAATTAACCGATATAAGCTTCGAATTATCGAGCATGTTCTATCATTGAATTACATGAGAAATTGTCGGGACTAGCCCATCGCTTCTAATTAACCGGAAATTCCAATTAAGCGATTTACCCGCCTTGGTGGCTCAGTGGCTATGGCGTTGCGCTGCTGAGCACGAGGTCGCGGGTTCGATTCTCGGCAGCGGGGACCGCTTTTATGATGGAGGTAGAGAGCGAAAACGCCCGCGTGCACGAGATTTCGGCGCACGTTAGGGATCCACAGGGGGTTAAAATTAATCCGGAGCCCTCCACTACGGCACGCCTCATCGCTTGTGTTGCGTCGGCGCGTTAAACCCTACAATCAAATCAACGAATCAATTAGGCGACTTCAAATTGTTGAGAGTCGACTGTACTTGGAAGCAGAAATGACACGTGGGAAAAAAACTTGGACTATGGTCCACTCTGTTTCGGCATCCCCTTTTCATTCAATTTTAAATTTACGTTTCTGCAAACACTTTGGTTGGGACACTGTAATGAATTTATATGAATCCCCATTCACGCTGGACGAGGCACAACTGCAGGAAGCGGTCCATCTCATATATGGGGCTAGAGGAGTTTTCAAGATCTGCAACACGGTGCTGTCAGCGCACATCGAGCTGCGAATGTTTTGGTGTGTCCTGCAATTTACCGTCGACTGCGTGATAATGCATTACTATCATTGTTTGAAGCTCCCTTCAAAAAAGCGCCGGTACGCATGTGTACACGCTCACTTCAAAAACGCATTCAAGCAGGCACTCAACAAAAACAGAATGCATAAGACATCACAAATTGTTAGCTGCAGGGCGTCGTAAATACTATACAGTTTATAACGCGCGCAAAGAAGGGATGAAAGCATTGTGAGGAGTTGAAAAAACTTATCTTATAGGGGCGAAGGAGCATCCGAAATGCTGCATGGGACTCCATTTACGTTCAACGTGGGTTCCTCCCCCCCCCCCCTCCCGTCCACCTGTTTTAATCTTAGTGCACCAATGCTGATCTAATTGAAAGCACTTGCCCTGTATGGGGAAAGTAACTACTGCGTCGTAAACTTCAACCACTTGGACATGTCATGTGTAGCAACCAACAAGTTTTTTTTGTTATGGCGTTGTTCGTAGTACCTCGCTTCAATAGCTGTCTCACACTGGCTTCAAAATTATTTTCCCCCTCAGTACGTTTCAGATGGGGCTTTCAAGCAAGATTGTGAGAGCGCATGTATCGCTATCTTGAACATGTTTTTGAACTAACTGTGCATAAAAGCAGTCGCCACTTTGGAACGATAAAGGTAAATGGCGCATAATAGTGGTTAGCTAGAAGTGTGAACATGGGTTTTGCGAAAGGGTCACATGGCTTCAGAGCAAGGTGAGCGTGCACGCTGCTTTCAAAGTGCTTACACCCAGAAATTTTGATCTGTCTGTCCCTCGATTCGGCCTTCCAGCCAAAACTTAGGGGAATAATGGCGTGATAGGTTTATGTGGGCAAAGCTTTCTATAAGCCACTAAATCTGGAGACGCAATTCATACTTGATTGATTGATTGATTGATTGATTGATTGATTGATTGATTGATTGATTGATTGATTGATTGATTGATTGATTGATTGAACGTTTATAACCATTTGTCACATGAACTTTACAAACACTGATTGGACCCATAGCCAGAGGCTGGGTCCAATAAGGAAAGTAATGGACAGAAGTAGGAAATATAAATTACACATAACAGAGATATAGCTGTGCAGACACTCTAAATATCACTTGCGCGTAATTATAAGCATACGCTTTTACACAGTAGAGAAGTCTTTCTCTCCTTAACCAATCGGGTCACAATAAACAAAATTATATGTGCGCATAAAATCAAAACGTTATGACAGATCACTTTGTGGGCACACCCAAAAACACGAGTTAAAATACAACAAACACGATAACTGTTACAGGTTTTATGAAGAGGAAAAAAGGCTAGGTTTACAAGATTCACCAGTGTATAATTGTACAAATATAAGTGTTTACCACAAAAAAAAAACGAAGCAGGTACAGCCTACTCAAGGCTTGATTTTTTAGTTTTACCGCAGTATTGTGTGGTCTCTTCAATTCAGTGGGAAAACAATTCCAGATCTTTATCCCTGTGAATTGCATTAATCTCTCCCCATGAACGTCATTTCTTGGTGCCAAGTTAAAGCCAAGTTCCTTGTCAAATTATTAAACAAAATGAAGACAGGCTTATTTGACGCAAAGCATCAATGTAACTCGCACTGTGATTTTAACTGAAAATAGATGTTTGCTTGATATTTGCGATAGATAATCAAAAATAGGCGTTGAGAACAACACTCTGACTCAAAAAACGAAGAGAGCCGGCGACGAGCCTGGACCACGTGGCAACGTTCCAAGTTCAACAGTAACAAAAAGGCTCCAGTCGATGGCGAGTGAGCAATGAAATGCACGAAACGTGTCCCGGCTCCAATAAATCTCCTCCGTGAGTATCGTGAGAGGAGCGAAACAAGAGGGGAAAAGCGTTACAGGGGACTCGGGAGAGGAGAGAGGCATTTACGTGCAGATCAGGAGAATACTATCGTCTTTCGCCGACCTTTGCAGCGAAGTGAGCAGGTACGCGGGCATTTTCTTGCACAACTTTTGTTGCCAGCGACTTGAAGGCCTACTACTCCCCGCCTTCCGCTGCTGCTCATTAGGTATTTCTCGCACTCGCCAATCGGACGTTTAGACAAGTGTTGGATCATTGCAGCGTGCCTAACATGAGCAGCATCGTTTGATGCCGTGGTGGCACACCAAGCCGGGCAATCAGCGCACACCAGAACATCAGCTGGATGACGGACCACCCCCGAAGAGTTGGCCGCGATGTGCTCCCAACAGCCGTGGCTACAGTTACGAGTATGCACAACAGCCCGAAGAGACAGTAAAGCATTTGGCGGGCAGCATTAAGCCGCCACAAAGACTTGGGTGAGCGAAGTGGTAGATCAAAAACATCTGGAAGCTGTGATTACAGACATGAAAGAGGAACACTTGCTTTTAGAGGAAGAGCCACGTGGCAAGAGCCAACTGGTAGCAAATCAGAAAACTGCCACATGAAGTTGTTCACAGTTGGTGCAAAAAGGCCACACGGGGACCAAGAGTAAGAAAGCTAGTGGGGAGATGAAGACGTTTGCCTGAAGACGTTCATTATCACTCTCGTATGAGATACTTGTGCGCACTAAATTTACCATGCCCATGAAGGTGTGGCGTCAGTGCGCGGCCAGGATTCATTGCTGAAGCCCGTCAGATATCGAAGCAGTTGCAGAAAAATTACCCACTCCACTGGCCTGTTTCCACCCCACTGCTTGGCGGGATGAGCATCAGGAAAACCCGTGAACTCGATGCATCAACCAGGCGACTCATTGACTACGAGACCTTGGCACCAGACACAATTGAATGCCACTTGCGACGGACACTCTGGTATTCGTTGTCGATAAACATGCAGCACCCTGCAATTCTCTTCAGGGACTTCAACACCGACTTGTTCAAGTGGGTCCGCAAGAACGTCCCGCTTGAAGCCGTTCACTGTGTGCACCAGCGCACGCTCTGTCTGGTTGGTAGACGTGTCGAGCTATTGTCGTCGAAACAAGGCTTTGTATTTCCAAGGATACGAGCAGTTACCACTCTGCGACAAATGGCCAGGCAGAAGGGATGGTGCAAGGAGGGAGGCTTAGGAATATCACGAGAGAGAAGGCCTCAGGTTGCACATGGCATGCCATTCACGCAGCGCTCGGCAGTGGTCGTCGCCTCGTCCGGCAAGACGCTTGCGCAGTGGAGAGTTTGCAACCTCCAAATCATGCTTTCCAACCGCTCTACCAATACGTCAGAGAAGTTAAATAGCCAAGATAAGTTCAAGTCGTAACAACCGGTTTGGATACGCAATATTTGAGGTTGCAAGGTGAGCCAACTGGTACTGACTCGAAAACACATTACCAGCGAAAACGTACACGTACACCCTTTGTCAGAATTTTGTGGTCCATTCCTAAGCCTTCTCGACCACAAAGAATTCAAAGAATCGGCGTTACATTTAAAGGTGACAAGAATATCTTAAGCCAGTAAGAAAGAAAGGTGTTTTGTCTAGCTTTCCTGCATAAAAATTACGCCCACCTCCCCTCGCGGGAACCCTGGTGTGATGCAACGAATCTCATGGGGGGTTCCATTGGCGTTTTCCATCGTATTTATTACGCCTATAGCAGGGATTCTCACCCGAAGGGGAGGTCGGCGTAATTTTCCATTTTCACCATGCAATGCACAAGCAGTAAACGTATGCTCAGGAACCATCGCATCAAGCAACCGTCGAGTACTGCGAGAGAGTGCAAGCGTAACGCGGACGACCGTCGACTGAGACCTCCGGAGCGCGGCATGCCGCTTTATGTTCACAGCGCCTGAAGGAGACGACAGCGCGGAGAGAGAGAGTACTGCACATGCGCAGCGCCGAGCGCAGCGCCGCCCACCGGCGCCTAGCAACGGAGTGAGAGTGCGCTGCGCCAACCCGCAGCTGTTTGGGAGAGAGTGTTCGCTATCGGAGAGAGGGGAGGCGCAACTGTGCGGACAACGCCGGGCAGTCGCAGGAAGGACAGAGGGGCGAGCATGAGATGCGTTGCATTTAAAAGTTTCCGCCTCGCTCGGGATGTAAGCTTGTACATTGAACCTTTTGCAGCTGCGCGTTTCCGACTTGGCCCACAAAATTTTGACAAAGGCTGTACCAAGCAAGAGGTAGACAGACACTGATCGAGAAAGAAGCAGAAATAGCGATCGGCCTGTCTGTTTCTTCCTCGGTCCGCGTCTTTTTTCGCTGGTAGTACGTTTTGAACGCAACACTTGGCATGGCTCTTCTCAATGTTTGCGGGCTGACAATAAGGAGCACGCTGAGTTTCTGAACAGCAGCAACAGCAAGAAATCAATCACTTTCGAAATAAGTAAGCCAGTGAAGATGGCTCTTCACTGTTAACTCCTGCGCCCCTGATGTTTGACTCTTCGCATCGAGCATATTTAGAGAGCATAGTCGACATTGGCAGAATATTTATTTATTTTTTTACGATACTGCCACTCTCATTCCAGAGCATAGCAGGAGACCGTACAGTGCTCACGGATTGAAACGCGACACTGCACTCTTAATCTGGTTCCATATAAATTCCAGTTAAAAAGGGTGATCCATATATTTTATGTGGATCCGAACGAAAGAATAACTGGAACGAAGCATATAGGTGGGTCTTATTTGGAACCGTCAGCTTGTTTTCTTTATGTTCGTGGTTTTTATCTGGAACCGGAGAAATGGGGTCATGCGATGTCGGCGGTTCCGGTTACTGTTCCACTTATGTCCCAGTAAACGGTTGGGGAGAGTGCGTTTGTATATTTTTTGCTCGTGTCTTGTTCCACATAACTCGTGCACGGCAGTGAAGTATGCACTCTTTCATGCATCAACTGGAACAATGAACCGCATATGTATTAGGTGCTTCTTGACCCAAGATGCACATGCGCGTTTAATATACACGCGCACACCGCACATAAGATTTAATGAACTTGCCGACATCTATGAAAGTGCCTTGCAGCAGTTAACTTTCATAATACGGCTAAGCTGTAGTTTTAGTGATGTCGTTTGACAGAAAACGAACTCCCACTTTTTTGTCAACGCCGTACAAAGCATTAAAAATGACGAGAGGAGGATATATTAGGCAAAAGAAGAAATTGCAGGAACCCATTTCCGGGTGTTCTGCGGCACCCAAACCGCTTTCGTGAACATCATATTTTTCTAATTTGAGGCGTCAAGTACAAAATCACCAGTGACTTCAATTTGAGAAGGACCAAACGTCTTCCCTTTCCCCGTCTGCCGTTCGGGCAAAGCCATAGCTGCTATAGCGCTGAAGAATTCGTGGTGCTTTTGTGAACATCTTCATTACGAAATACATGTTGAGGCCATTGCATTTTATGCATTTGGTTTACAGTTTCGCAGAAACGGCAGTTTTTGTTCAACGCTCAGTCATCATCTCGCTGTGGTGTAGTACGCGCTAAATGGTACTTAGTCCACGTTACTTATGTTGTGATGGGGTGCATACATAATGGTAACCGACTGCGTCACATTTTACACCGCACACATCATGCTACGCATGCAGTTATATGCTTAGAAGTTCGTTTTTGTATTTTGTCTCGTCCCGGCTATTAATTTTCACAAGCAAAAACGAAAGCCTCTTTGAAGGAGGAGAACGACACAGAACCCGGAGAACTAAATCTACCCCGCGGCATCTGCCTTACATTCTATATATTAATACTGAAATGTCATTCATATTTCAAATTATGCATTGCAGTACGCGAAAATTCGCAGTGTTACCCTAATGTTGTTACTTGCCATAGTAATTCAACTTCACCGAATGACGTGCCTTCTCCTGCTGGTCCCCCCGTTGCTCTTTTCCTGCACTATTGGTGTTCATGAAGAAAAACTGCTGGAAAACGGGCAGATGTATTATTACTCGCTAATTAGCGAGTAATCACACTGGATTCACTATGCCGAAGTAGTTTTCTATAACGTGGATATCAGAGCGTCGCAGTATATATTATTGGTATTGGAAAGACTTGTTGTCAAGAGAACGCAGTCAATAAAGAAGCGTCGTTTTGTTTTCACTGCAAAGAACGAAGTAAAGCTGTCATCAAAGTTTATGCCCACATACCGCACGCGCTCACGGCCCGCGGAGAGAAACAACTTTAGCCCAACTAACGTGTTAAATTGGCTAATATCTGAGCTCATTGTTCCAGCCTCAGAGCCGCGTAGACGTCCGCTTAGAGGCCTACTCCCATTTTCCGAAGCAAATATAAGCGATCAAGGGTGCCGAGCTTGTGATCTCTTCCGCGGACTGGTCACTGGCCACGGCGTGCATCGCCCAAGGCACGGAGGAAGAAAAAGTTGGCCGAAACCATTACGAAACGACCGCCACTTCAGTGAGGCATGCCGTGTGCATGCGTTGACAGCTGCAATGCAGCGCCGCTTGCGTTGATGCATGGTATAGTGGGACGGCAACGGGTACAACGACGATGAGGGAAAAATGGGACTGCGTGAACACTTTTAACTACAGCAGCGCCCCTACGTCTCAACGTTTCCGCAAGCTAGTTTTTGTTTTTCCGCATGCAGCGCCACTTGTGGCGTTCTATCGCGGTTTTCTCGATTGCTCGCGTTATGCGCCTGGTGTACTAGATTAACTGTCGGTCAGACTGGCGGGAACGGCAGGAACGGTTGCCAGTTTGGTTTTGGCGTGAAACTGCGGATTTCTTCATGTCCTCGGGCTGTATTTACTGTTCGACGAAGTGAAGTTTTGCCAGGAGGCGAAAAAAAGGTCAGTGCTGCTTATTTATGTTCTGGTAACGGTTGTTGTTCATTGACTTGTTCATCACTGCGTCCGATAAACGTGCCGCTCCGCTGCCTGTTCGATGCGAGAAACGTTTGCGGCCGTTATTATTTGTGGGTTGGAGTCGGCTTGACATTTCTGACTGCATACGTTAGCTAGTGCTATTTAGAAAGTCGCTGGTGCGCGCATTTCTCGAGTCTGCATGTCCCCTTATGGTGTGGTGTTGCTTATTTGTATATTGATGGTTGCTGTAACCTGTCAGCGGTACTGAATCTTCTCGGGTTAGTCGCACGCTATGGTCTCGCGCGCACACACTGCACAGCTTGTTTGTCGGAGCGTCTGTCTTTAGTCTTATCGGTATTTTCAAACTTCCGTGTTAATTGCGTAGTGTTCGTCTTCTGAGAGCCATAAATTTACTGTGCTAATCACGCTATTCCGCCTAATGTTGATGTACGTTCAAGACGTTGGCGGCAGCACTGCTTACGTTTATCTGTGCTGTGTGTGTAGTTCTTCCCTGTTTCTTCCAATGCCTTCGATGAATTCAGACGGTCTATTTACACTAGTCAACTTTAGTTGGCTCCCTGACGTGTAGTGAAATGCAAGAGAAAGTGGTTGTCTGAGCAGCAGCGTAGTAACAAAACGTTCCTTTTGTGGAGGGGAAGTCAGGTGGAAACACGCAGAAAGTGTGGAGCCGTTTCTATGCTGTCAATGTCAGTGGTAACCTGATACCTCAGAACAATTACTCATAAAGCTCACGTGTGGACTATTAGAAGTTTTAACGTAACAAAGTAAGTTTAAAAATAATTCATTCCTGCCATTTTATGCTATCAATGTCAGTGGCAGCTAGAGAGTTGGAATAATTTTCAAAACGCTCAGGTGCAAAGTTGTTGCATCATGATGTGCACCAAACATTAATCCATTTCTGTTCTCCTTTGAACGTAGAAATTATACTGCAAAAGCAGATTGCTACATTCTATATTCATACTCTATGACCTGTTCAGAAAGAGTCTGTGGCTGACTGTGGAGACATTTGGCCCTCCACTGATAGGTTGTGGCAAATGTTTTTGTTCCTCTGCAAAAAAATGAAAACAAATGATTTCCATTCTTTACATGCTCCTGCGAAGTCATGGCTGTGGCATTTACTGGCTGAAGACATCTTCGGCATGCTGAAGGGTCGTCGGGGAGAGTGTGGCGGATTATGAATGCCCTGTGGAGCTCATAAGCCACAAAAGAGTACCTTTTGAGTCGTGCATATTGTACAGATTGTCACCAGTTCGCATAGACCAAAGACAGGTGAGCTTAAAGTATGTTCAAATATTTTTATATTTCAAATTGTTTAGCAAGAAAAGATTACCAGGGCTTCCGCTGTAAAAAAGACATTAGACTTTCGTGAAACGAATCAGACATTGTTCAATATTTTCTCGTGCTCCCTGGGTAAAGCAAGGCAAAAGTTTATTCTCTGATATTTTTGTACTGTTTATTTTCTAGGAAATAGGGAGAAGATAGACCTAAAACAGCGGTACAAGGAATGCATATGGCCATTTTAATTGTATTTGGACCCCTTCTTGGAAGTGTATCGTCAGAAGGCAGCACATTAAAGCTCTTGCACGGGATGAAATCATTGCATTCTACAAGTAAGTACTCACTGCCACTTTTGGGTCTTTCATGGCGCGTGTTTAGGTAGTTTCTTTGTAACTAATGGTTTGAAACTTACTTCTTTTCAGTGACAGCTTGGTCTGTGGCTCAAGGTGACAGTAGGAGCTTTTCGGAACACGTTAGCGAAACTTTCCTGGAAGTGCACTTTGAGACGTCCCTGGCAGAAACACCAGGGTCTTAATTTTGGTTGGGTAAGCTGGCATTTTGTTTTTGCGGGACTCAATTTCTGGGGCTGTTCATCCTAATAAAATCTCACTGTTAAGAAGTTATCGTGAACGCCAATATTGGCCATTGTGTTCACATTCCGCCTATTACGGATGCTCGAACAGCGACCAAAAAAACCACTATTTTGTATTTAAGTTTTGTAAATATTTAGCTTTTACACCTTGAGAGTTGTTGCTGTGATTTGCCAGCACCACGGACACGCCCAACGTGGTTGCTGCTACAACAATACGGTTGCAACTGACGATTTAAATTTTCCGTTTTTAATACGCCCGTAGCACCAATAATACTCCCAAATACAGCCGTAGCATGATTAATGCTTGCATTGGATTTTGACAGGTGGTTAAATAAGGGGTAATTTTTTTAGAGCACAGAAAGTGACGTCTGCAAGAAAATGTGCTAGTGTTATGATTTATAAAAAATTGTGCAACAGCCTAGTTCAGCATTAGTCAGCTCAACTTCTGGCTTATAGCACTACGCATGGAGGAATATACATCGAGAGGGAAATATTTTAGGTGGACCTAATTCCCCAAAAAATTTCTGCCACAGTGCGATATTTATGATTTCCTATTACTGGCCATTGCGGTAGAAACATCGTTTAGCTGTAAGGTATATTAAGCCAGCCTCAATACAGCATTCCAGGGAGCACAATATACAGTACAGAGAACATTTTTTGCAGAGAGAAGGTGTGTGAAATATAATGCCGAAAGGTGATTGTAGTAATTATTATTTGATTAATAAACGAAACCTCTCAGTGATAAAAAACCTTATATTCAGGATACCGAGGCAGCAAGGTGGGATACTTTCCAGAATCAGGGCAATTTTATTGATTGTCTGTGGTGATATTGTTTAGCGCACTTTCACCTTTAGCAGCACTCCCAGAAAAAACCCAAGAAATCACTGATTTTAAATCAATTACTGTGTTATGAAATGGCCTAAGCAACTCACTCATTTAAAGCAACCATGTAACAAAATATTCTTGTTTCCTTGAAGGTACATGAGGTGAGCAGTAAGTCTTCTCGAGGCCCGGTTATTCTGAGAGAAGGGACTGGCGGCATCAATATTGCACGCAAGAAACACATCACGGATTCGCCGCCTGCATTGTCACTTCAGGATATGGTCATCCTCTTCGCCGCATATGTCATCTTTTTCATCGTGTCATCATGTTCTTATGGTTGTGTGCCTTTGAAGAGTTCTTGGGACTTTTGCAGAAAGTTCTTGGAAAGAAGCATGGGACATTTGACAGTGGCCTGGTGTCATTTAAGTTGGAGTCTTTGTTGAAATACTTGAAGTGTTCAGCTCTACTTATTTTAAATTATTGGTAGAGGTTAAAGTACCTCTTGAAAGGCATGAAGGAGGTCAGATGAAAGGCATGAAGGGAGTGAAATCAGATGAAGAGGTTTAAGTTACTGGCACATGCAAGTTTCATGTCAACTGAACACTGAAGTCGTGCCTTATTTTTCATCATTGGCACAATGCGCACGCTGTCTTTGAATCTATAGTGGGTGTTAATGTAGTTCATGGCACCGCATTGTAACGTCCTATTATTGAAGTGTAGCTCATGAGATTTTTTTTTCGTGGCAGTGCTGCTGCTGATGCAAAAGTGACAGTGCTTATTTACGCAGATGGCTTCCACCTTCATTGATAAATTTTAGTACTGTAAGTGAGCTGACACCCATGCCGTAGAATTTAAAATGTGCGTATTTGGCTTGAACAAGTCTTCTCCTTTGAACAAAGTTGCATTTCTTGCTTGGCAGAAGCAGGGCTTTGGTCACAATTACACTGACAGCAAGGCGGGAGGGTTTTTATAGCACGCAACTGTGAATTTTACCTAAGGTAAAACGTTGAGGCTGGAAAAAATGCTTTCAAGTCTGCTTTGTAAAACTGGTCCCCTGTATGATTCAACGCTGGCTTGTTTGATTCTTAAGGATGTCTGACTTGTTCCCGCTTGAATTGACGACGTATATAATTAGTCTGCTTGTTAAATTTCAATATGTGTAACATGCTTCCAGCTACCTGGTTTGCAAAATTATATAAGATTCACGCTGGCTTTTGTGAGATTTCCTGGGATGAATTATTTTAAACTACAAATTGTTTGGTCGAGTAACGTGCCTTAAGTCAAAGGCCTTTTCAGGACGCTCATAAAGTCAATTTTGCCTACAAATAGCTTGATGTTACACTTACGTCTGGTGTCAGGAAACTACTATCTTTATTAATCATGTTTTAATTGTGGCATACTGCCGCATGTGACCTGTCGTGTCAAAATGTTTTATCGTTAATCTTGGCTCGAGCGTTGTTTTCCTAAACTCTTGCACTGCACTGTTGTAGGTTTGTGATAATACAACCGTGTATGGCTTGTTTTTAGGCCTTTCCCTACAATTTAAAGGAGCCATGAAGAGAAAATGCAAGTTGGTTTTATTCGAAAGATTTCGTGTTTTATAGTGCCCCCAGCGCTTGTCCGGATACAAACGGTGCTTTATTCACTGAGAAATTAAACAATTTAGGTTAAAATTTTGATTTTCCCGCTCAATCGTGCGTTTTCGTGGTCCCAAGTGACATCACGGGAACCGACCGCTCTGCAGCCTAGAGTACCTTCATTCACGCATCCGCCGCACAGGGTAGAGACACGTATAGGCTGGCGCCGCCATTTTCGGTTGCTCGCTCGCCGCCGAAGCAAGTCATTGTGTCAAAACCGCGCTAAAATTATCGCCGCAACGCGGTTTACTGAAGAAGTTTGAATCATATTGTCTGTTTCGCGTTGCTAGGTCTCGTGGGAAACGAAAAGAATAACGCGTTGAGCCCGTTGGCCCAATTGCGGCGGCACGGGACCGTTCAAAGGTTGTCTCCACCCTGTACAGCGGTGTTGGTTTGTTCCCGCGTTTCTTTACGTTCCGTAACCTAGATGGCGCCACCATACCGTGGCAAGCGTTTGGTTTGTTTTTGCCCACATTTAAACCTGGTTTGTTTTTGTTCTGGGAGAAAATATTCGTTCCCTGAAACAGTGCTCGCTCGACAAATGGGGTCACGTAAGACACCGTTGCTTGCGTCAATCGGCCAGTGTCGTCTGAGGCAACCCCAAGCCCCGTAGTGCTGTGCAGCTGGCCAAACCAAGCATGCTGTGCGCAGTACGAACAGCAGAGCGCATCAGTACTTGTATGTTTACATGTGCTTTCGTAACTTCCACTGTTTGTCCCATCATTCTTATTGCTTTGTAAAGAATGTGCCCTAAATTTAAGCGCAAATCGCTCGTTCGTCTAGTTTGTAAGCTCTACCTACTTTTCGTCTGCTTCTGCCAGCCTCCGCCAATCGCAGAGCTTAGCTCATGTGACATCATAGGTTCAGTTGCGGGAAATGAGCTGGTGGGTCGCATGACCATTCCCGTTTTTCCTAATTATGTAGCTTATTTGAGCGAAGTTTACGTTAAAAGTGGTGTCAGTATGATTCTAACGAGACAACCTTTGAATGAACCAAACTTGTGTTTTCTCTTCATGGCTCCTTTAATAGCAAACTGCATTTTCCCAAACAGTTATGCGTAAACATAGTATGGCAAGCGGAATGAGTAATTCCGCCTTTGAATTATCTTGGTTTATCTGATAAGACAGCATATTTTATGCTCACTGTTGTATAATGTCTGTGTAAGTGCCGCGGTAGACGCACACGTCTAATACCGTCTTTATTAACCATGTTTTTGAGTAAAAGTGAATATGTGAAAATACCACTTGGAGCCTAGTGTTATCGTTATGGTATTTATTCCTTGTACGTTGGTCATTTTCTGTGCAATTTAAAATGGAGCTGAAATGTATGAATACTAACACCCAATAAAGTTGTATAGTATGTTGAAAAGCAGTGTATGAGTCATAATAGTTTCTTTCGTGCGTATTTTAATGCAAGTATATTGTTTCTTTTACATGCAGCTGAAACCCAGAACAGGATTCTGCGGGTGAAGCCAAAGACTGTGTGCCGCTCTTGGTGCCTCAGACCAACTTTTATATAGAACTGTGCTCCGATAGGCAACTGTTGGGAACTGTCAGGGACCACACTGCTACGGTGGTTTCTGCTTTCCAATTGTTGGTATCACTGCGGGTCATATATCAAGGCTGTGTTAAAATGGTGCTTGCGGTTTCCTGCTGATACCAATGCATCCGCCAGCCTGGCGTATGACCTCGGTGTATACTGACAGGAAAGCAGAAATATTGGAAAAGTCGAATCCCATAGACAGCTTCCCAATGTCTATAGGAACACTGTTTTATATAAACAGCTGGTCTGAAGGTACCTGGAACGGCGCACCGGATAAATTCCATTATCATTTTACATGGATCAATGTTCCAGTAACTTAAACTACCCTTTTATTTGGAACAGTGATCCGCATACTTTTATTTGGAACACCGATCCACATAATTTAGTTGCAAAAATATGTGGTGCCCTGTTCCACTTAATTTTCAGGATATGTGGAACACGGTTCCAATTATATAACTGGAACTTTTTTGCAAAAAAGTTCCAGTTACTAAGTGGATCTTACGTGGAACCAGATTAAGAGTGTGCGAGCACGTGGCCTACGGTAGATGCAGCGCCGCGCGTGGACGCCCGTGGACGCCAGGTGTTGCATTGTGGTATACCACGAGGATGAGAGCCTTTTAACCGTAGGCTTGCTGCTTCCGGTTGCCAATAATCGGGGCTGTGGTTCCCCGCAGCGACAGCGGTGCGCTGAGAGCCTGGAGCGCATAGAGTTCCTGTATATCGCGTAGGGGAGCTATATACAGGAACTCTAGGAGCGCAGGAGCGATTTTGTGCGCTAGCCGCCCAGCGGTCCGCGCAGCCAATTTCGCGATATCGTCTGCTCGCGCGCTCTTCTTACGCGTGCCCTTCCGATGCGACACAGATAATGGGCATGTAAGGCATGGTCGCGCTGATGTGAATAAAACGACCGTCTGCACGAAGGAACAGCCACATTTATTTTATGATGTAAACTAAAAAAAGAAGAGAGCCGATGAAGTACTAATGCACCGCACCACACGCGAACGTGCCTGCAAAGGCGTCTTTACTTTTTTTTTTAGTTTACATCGGGGCATAAAGTTCGCTGTTCCTTCGTACAGAAGTTTCTTTTATTCAGATGAGCGTGACTGAGCATTACATGAACATTGCTGTACCGCATTGGAAGGGCACGCGTAAGAAGAGCGCGCGCACACGATGTCGCGAAATCGGGTGCGCGCACAGCCGGGATTCTACCGTCGGCGCACAAACGCGTTCCAGCGCTCCAAACTCGCAGCGCCCCGCTTTCGCTGCGGGTAACCACAGTCCCGCTCATTGGCAACCGGAAGCAGTAAGCCTACGGCCAACACGTTCTCATCCTCGCGGTATACCACAATGCAACACCTGGCTTTCACGGGCGTCCACGGGTGGCGCTGCATGTACCGGCGGCCACGCTTTCACAGTGTCGCGTTTCAATCCGTGAGCACTGTACATAATGTGCGTAAAAGAAACATGTGAATCAGCAGGCTAAATTGCTTCATGAGAAAGAAGAAAAAAGAACATATGCACGCAACGACACAAATAATTACACAACTTTACACATACACACGCGTATATTGCAAGCTGTAGTAACAAGAAGAAAAAAATAGACCAAAGAAACAAGTAGATCAAAAAAGTAAGAATAGTGCTACTACGAAGCTACAGCAACAAAAATACCCAAGAAAAGAGCAGATATCAGAGCTAGAAATGCTACACGTGTGCCATGTTCACTTCGCGCAATAATAAATGTTATTCCTGCACTGAATAATCTAGCATTTGGCAGAACTTAGATAAAGGGTCAGTGCTTGTTATCACCACGTCCAGTTTATTCCACTCGCGTGTTGCAACGGGAAAAAGAGTACATAAACGTGCCATTACTACAGTAATATTCAGATATGGTGCGGTCGTGTTTGTGACGTAGGGCGGGTCTGAGAAAAAGATATGTATTTATGCGTATCAATCTTGTAACTGCTTTGAATTAGCTGGAACAAGAATTTTAGGCGAGCATGCCTCGCTCTAACTGACAGAGTTTTTATTCCTCAAACAGCCAAAAGGTTAGTGGGAGAGTCAATCCATTTAAATTTATTGTGCACTCTTAATCTGGATCCACATAAGATCCACTTAGTTACTGGAACTTTTTTGCAAAAAAGTTTCACTTATATATTTGGAACCGTGTTCCACATACCCTGAAAATGTAAGTGGAACAGTGCACCACATATTTTTGCAGCTAAATTATCTGGATCGGTGTTCCAAATAAAAGTATACGGGTCACTGTTCCAAATAAACGGGTAGTGTAAGTTACTGGAACACTGATCCACGTAAAATGATTATGGATTTATCCGGTGCGCCGTTCCAGGTACCTTCAGACCAGCTGTTTATATAAAACGGTGTTCCGATAGACGTTGAGAAGCTGTCTATGGAACTCCACTGTTTCGATATATATGCTTTCCTGTTGGTATAAACTGAGGTCATTTGCCAGGCTGGTATCAGAAGGAAACCGCAAGCACCATTCTAACGCAGCCTTGACATATGTCCCACAGTGATACCAACAATTGGAAAACAGAAACCGCCGCAGCAGTGTGGTCCCTGGCAGTTCCCAACAGTTGCCTATCGGAGCACAGTTCTATACAAAAGTTGGTCTGAGATACCTGGAGCGGCACACAGAGACTTTGGCTTCATCCACCGCATCCTGTTCTGGGTTTTGGCTGCATGTAAAAGAAACAAGACTCGCATTAAAATACATACTAAACCAACTATTAGCACTGATACAATGCTTTTCAAACACTAAGCAAATTTTATTCGCTCGTATTATTGCGTACATTTGAGATACGGAGACATAATTGTTTCCACTTGGGCAGAAAATGACCAGCGTACAGGATCAAATACCAAAACGATATCAAGTGGCCAAAACGATCTAAGTGGCATTTTCCTATTTTCGCTAATATTTACCATTCTTTTTTGCTAAAAAAACATGGGTAATAAAGATGCTTTAAGCGCAACCGCGTCAAAAACAGACTTGTACATCTACCCTCGCATTAACTCAAAAAGCAATACACAACAGTGACCATAAAATATGCTGTTTTATGACATGAAATCGGGTACCGCAAATGCGGAAGTACCCACACCGCTTGCCATACCATGTTTACGCATCCCGCTTCCAAAATATGCAGTTTGCTATTAAACTGTAGGGAAAAGCCAAAAATACAAGCCATACACGGTTGGATTATCACAAGACCTACAAGAGTGTAGGAAAAGAACACCGGAGCCAATACTGACAATATAACCATTGCACAGAAAAACTTACCGGAAGCATGTTGCACTATTGCACAACTAAAACATACACCATATATCAATATCAAGCTAACTGTAATATCAAGCTAACTGTAGCCAAAACCGACTATATACGCGCCCTGAAAAAGCCTTTCACTGAAGCCGTGTTGCTTCCCCGACAATTTGTAGCTATTTAAAATAACTTATCCAAAAAAAAAGCTCATAGCACCCAGTGTGAATCTTACAAAATTTTACAAACCAGATAGCTCGGAGCATGTTACGCATTTTAAAATTTAACAAGCAGCCTAACTCTAAAGACGTTATTAATTCCCTCAAGAACAATTCAGACATCCCAAATAACCAAGCCAGGTAGCGTTGAAACATACAGGTGACCAATTTTACCAAGCGAACTTGGAAGCATTTTCCCAGTCGGAACATTTATCTGAGGTAAAATTCACAGTTGCGTGCTATACAAACCCTACTATCATGACGACAGTATGCTTGTGACCAAAGCACTGCCTCTAACAAGCTAGAAATGCAACTTAGTCCAAATTAAACAACTTTTTCAGCCAAATATGTATATTTTGCATTCTTCTAGGGCTTAGGTATCAGCTAAGATACAGTCCAAAAATTGATTAATAAAGCCTCAAACCGTCTGTGTAAATAATTACTCTCACGTTTGCATCCATCAACAGCAGCACTGCCATGGAAAAAAAATTACCAGCTGTACTTGAATAATAAAAACGTTACAGTGCAGTGCCATTAACTACATTAACAGAGTAACAGAGTAGCTGCAAAGGCAACCTGCGCTTTGTGCCAATAATGAAAAATTGCCAAGGAAAGCACGACTACACTTCTGCAATTGACATGCCGCTTGCATCTACCAATCATTTGAACCACGACATATCTTTCCGAATAGGCTTCAACGTCTAACAATAATTTAAAACCCCAAGTAGAGTGACCACATCAAGTCTTTCAGCAGAGCTTTCAACTTAAATGACACCAGGCCACTGTTAAATGGCCAAGAGCTCTCTGCAAAAGTGCCAAGAACTCTCCAAAGCCGCATACGTTTCAGGAGATTAAGATGAAATATACGGCGAGGAGGATGACCACATCTTGATGTGACAACGCAGGCGGAAAATCCATGACGTGTTTCTTGCAGACAATATTTACACTGCCATTTTCTTCTCTCAAAATAACTGGACCTCGAGAATAACTGGACCACGTCATGTACCTTTAAGGAAGGAACAAGAAAATTGCTTAGGATACCCCTTTGATAGCACAGTAATTGATTGAAATAGCGATTTCTTGGTTTCTTTTCTGGGAATGTTGCTAACAATGTACAAAAAATATTAGCACAGACTGTCAATGGCCGTTCTCTAATTCTGGAAAGCAACCGCACTGGGCGTGGCCGTGGTGCCGTATTATTACAGCAGCAACTCTCAATGTGAAAGCAAAATATTTGCAAAACTTGAATGCAAAATAATAGTTTTTTCGTCCACATGTTGAAGCATCCGATACAGGCTGAGTGTGAAGGTATATCCCAATATTGGACTTCACGATTTATTTTTAACAGTAAGAGTTTGCTACAAGGAAAACTACCACAAATTCAGTCCCGCAAAAATAAAATGCCAGCTTCAATAAACACTACCATAAATTGAGTCCCACAAAATTAAAATGCCAACTTACCCAACTAAAATTAAGATGCAGGCGTTCCTGGCAGGGCCTCCTCGGAGGGCATTTCCAGGAAAGTTTTGCCAACGTGTTCCCAAAAGCTCTTACTGTCGTTTTCACCTACAGGCAGGTCAATTTGTCACTGGAATGGTGTTCCGAAGCCATTACGTATATTGCAACTACCTAAAAAGGGACTATCAAAGCTCCAGAACTGGTAGTGCGTACTTACTTGTAGAATGCAATGATTTCATCCCGTACAACGGCTTTCATGTGTTTCCTTTTTGTGAACACACGCCTTCAAGAACGGTGAACACACGCCTTCAAGGACCAGGAAAATGGCAGTATGCATTCCTTGTTCCATTGTTTTAAGTCCCGGTCCGCCCTATTTCCTAGAAAATAAAAGCAGTATAAAAATATCGAAGCATAAATTTACGCTTCCCTCTAGTACTACAAGATCTCGTACAATGCCTGATTAGTTGTGCTAAAATTTATTTTGCAGCACGAGCCCTGGTAACATTTTCAGGCGAAACGATTTTAAATATAAAAATATTTGAACATTTTTAGGCTCACCTGTCATTGCTCCATGCGGAGTGGTGAACGTCTGTATAATACGCAACACTCAAGAGGCACTCTTTCGTGGCTTTAAGACGTCCACAATGCATTCATAATCTGCCACACTTGTCACGACGACGCCTCGGCGTGTCGAAGATGTCTTCAGCCACAGTGAATGCCACAGCCATTATTTCAGAGGTATATGTGAGGAATGGAAATAAGTCGTTTTAATTTCTGTTCTTCAGACAAAGGTAAACAATTGTCGCAAACTACCAGTGTAGAGACAAATGTCACCCAGTCGGCCATAGTCTGCATCTGGACAGGTTATTCAGATCGAATACAGAATGTAGCATTCTGCTTTCGCAGTATATTTTCTAAGTTCAAGGAAGCACAGAAATGGATTAATGTTGGGTGCACATAGAGATGCAAAAACTTATCACCTGAGCGTTGTCGGAAATTATTTCGACTCTCGGGTTAGCCCCCACATTGACGGCATAAAAATGCAAGAATGGCTTATTTCTAACGCGGTTCGTGAAGTAGCAACCACTAATTATGGATATTGGATAATTATCCTGAAGTCTCAAGTTACCACTGACATTAACAGCATAGAAACGGCAGCACACTTTCTATATACCCGCTGCGTGTTGTGTTTCCACATTTCTTCCCCTCTACAAAAGAAACGTTTGTTACTGCGGTACAGCTAAGACAACTGTCCCTTCCATTTCTCTTCACTTCAGGCAATGTTATTTAAAATAGATCATCTCAATTGGTCAAAGGAATTGAAAGAAACATGGAACATAAACATGAAACATGGAACAGATAAACGTAAGATGACGCCTTGAAAGCACATCAACACAACTCGAACCTTGCGCGCAACGGGCATGGTCGAAGACTCCCGGTCTGGTAAGCACAGTAAACGCATTCTACTCAGCAGACTAACACAACGCCGCAATTGCCACACAAGTTTTAAAAATACCAATAAATCTAAGGACGGACGCTCCGACAAACTTGTTTGGAAGTTGTACACGTGTGCACGCGCGATTATCGCGAGCGACTAACCCGAGAAGATTCGCTACGGCAGAGATGCACAGCAACCGTCAATATACAACTACGCAAAGCCACACAGTAAGGGAACATCCACTCATGAAACGCGCAAACCAGCAACTTCCTTAGAGCAATGGCTACCGAACGCAGTCAGAAATGTCCAGCCGACTCTGACCCACGAACACAGAAGTTTTGGTAAATTACGGCTGCAAACGTTTCTCCAACACAAAATGTTAGATGCCGCGACCACAAGCATGGACGACACACGAACAACGGGCAGAGAAGCATGTTTATCGGACGCAGTTAACAAGGATGTCACTGAACAACAACCACCACTAGCACATAAATAAGCAGCACTGACCTTTTTTGCGGCTCATGGCAAAACTCCACTTCGTCGAACAGGAAATACGAGTGAGTAGTATTAACTCTATGGGAATTACAGCCCGGGGATATGAAAAAATTCGCAGTTGCACGCCGCAATCAACCCAATCAAACTGCTAACGGCGCTAACGGTTCTCGCCAGCGTGACCGAGAACTTCTTTAGTAAATATCAGGCGCATCGCGCGAGCAATTGAGAAACCCGCTTGGGAATGCCACTGGTGGCGCTGCATGCGAAAGACCGTAAAATTAGCGGAGGGAATCCTTGAAGAAGGAAGCGCTGCTGTCGTTTAAAGTGTTGACGCAGTCCCGATTTTTATCTGTCGTCGTCGTACCCGCTGCAGCCCCACACCTGCCCTTCAGGGGAGGAATTAACCGACCATTTCGGCGGGTGAGGAGACACTTTTGGCGGATGTGACGTCAAGTTTGTTTTGCTTCTTTTTAGTTGCGTACTCTCGTTATCACGAGCATAAGGTGAACTTCTGGTCGATGGTGTTTTTTTTTTTTTTAAATGGCCCGTATTACTGCGTACGTCCCAGCAAATTTACAGGCGGTTGTACCAGCTTCTGCGCTGGAAATTAGGAATTTGCGACGATCATATTAATAACACACAATCGGTTTGCAAGGACGTCGCCCTGTAGCCGTCCAATGCGGCTCTTGAACGAAGCAGCAGGTGTGGTCGTCGAGCATCGGGTGAGTACGGTGGGTTCCCGTGCTCTTGGCGCTGTTACCGTGCGACTGTTTGGAGTGTGTTTTGGTACTGGCTCTATACTGCTAGCTTCAGGTATTACCATAGCGTATGCAATGGTTGGTTTAGCGTTTTTTGTTAACGTCGCCTGTCCTGAAAAAGCTCGGCTGCCACCGGCGACAGGTACGTGCCGAGATGTCGCCTTGCAAAAAATTATAAAATAAAACCTAGAAATGGGGAAAGAAATCGTCTCCTAAGCGATGCCCGACTTGGTTATTAAGTGTTGGCCTTTTGCGAATGATCGGAGTAATGTAACAGGGCTGTTATTACTAGTAATTGTGACATCTTAGCCCTGACAGTAGAAGAATGTCTACTCACAGCATACGCGGAGCAACATTTCCTGACACCTGATGTTTAATGTTGATTTTTTTTTTGTAGGTTACGCAGACAGCTGTCATGCAGCCTGGGATCTACACGCAGCCGCTGCCTCCATTGTAGACGGAAGAACCGTTCGCCTGTGGGGGCACGTATATGTGCCGCTACCGATTTCTTGGCATTCCGTGGACAGGAATTAGGTTGGGACTTGTGCTCTCTTGAACTGTATAACCCTGCAGCGGTGTAGTGGGAGTGAATTTTTAAAGCTGTGCTAATGAAAAGTCGCCTTTTATACCCGTTCC